>NW_026697979.1:0-37052 GCF_030435755.1 Ochotona princeps | reverse complement strand
GGAAACACTGCATGTTTGTGAAGGGAATATTGAAGAAGGATCAGCCGAGTGGTTCTTGTGGGAGAACAACTCCAATTGGCTCACTAACTTCACACACCATCAGGCTTCCAAGCAGCTCTCAAGGAAACTCAGTTTTCACACTCTATGCTTAGTGCCCTTTGAGTACCTAGGACTGAAATCGAAGCTTGGTGAGCATCCCACACAAACGAATGCTCCACATGCGGGTTTCACATGGCACCAACTCCAAATTCTCAGGCAACTGGAGCGCCACAGCCGTTTTCAGATAGCCCTCAATGCAAAGGCTCTAGACGCAAATATTTGTGTGGGGGATAATTCAATCAAGGAAACACAGCATGTTGGTGAAGGGCATATTGAAGAAGGATCAGCCGAGTGGTCTTCTTGTGGCAGAACAACTCCATTTGGCTCACTAACTTCACACACCATCAGGCTTCCAAGCAGCTCTCAAGGAAACTCAGTTTTCACACTCTATGCTTAGTGCCCTTTGAGTTGCATTATCTAGGAATGAACCTGGTAGAGCATCCCACACAAACGAATGCTCCAAATGCGGGTTTCACATGCCACCAACTCCACATTCACAGGCAACTTCAGCGCCACAGCTGTTTTCAGATAGCCCTCAATGCAAAGGCTCTAGATGCAAATATTGGTGTGAGAGCTAATTCAATCAAGGAAACACTGCATGTTGGTGAAGGGCATATTGAAGAAGGATCAGCCGAGTGGTTCTTGTGGGAGAACAACTCCATTTGGCTCACTAACTTCACACACCATCAGGCTTCCAAGCAGCTCTCAAGGAAACTCAGTTTTCACACTCTATGCTTAGTGCCCTTTGAGTGCATTATCTAGGAATGAACCTGATAGAGCATCCCACACAAACGAATGCTCCACATGCGGGTTTCACATGCCACCAACTCCACATTCAGAGGCAACTTCAGCGCCACAGCCGTTTTCAGATAGCCCTCAATGCAAATTCTCTAGACGCAAATATTGGTGTGAGAGCTAATTCAATCAAGGAAACACTGCATGTTGGTGAAGGGCATATTGAAGAAGGATCAGCCGAGTGGTTCTTGTGGGGAGAACAACTCCATTTGGCTCACTAACTTCACACACCATCAGGCTTCCAAGCAGCTCTCAAGGAAACTCAGTTTTCACACTCTATGCTTAGTGCCCTTTGAGTGCATTATCTAGGAATGAACCTGGTAGAGCATCCCACACAAACGAATGCTCCACATGCGGGTTTCACATGCCACCAACTCCACATTCACAGGCAACTTCAGCGCCACAGCCGTTTTCAGATAGCCCTCAATGCAAAAACTCTAACTGCAAATATTGGTGTGGGATAATTCAATCAAGGAACACTGCATGTTGGTGAAGGGAATATTGCAGAAGGATCAGCCGAGTGGTTCTTGTGGGAGAACAACTCCATTTGGCTCACTAACTTCACACACCATCAGGCTTCCAACCAGCTCTCAAGGAAACTCAGTTTTTCACACTCTATGCTTAGTGCCCTTTGAGGACCCAGGACTGAAATGAAGCTTGGTGAGCATCCCCACACAAACGAATGCTCCACTGGTGAGCATCCCACACAAACGAATGCTCCACATGCGGGTTTCACATGCCACCAACTAAACATTCTCAGGCAACTTCAGCGCCACAGCCGTTTTCAGATAGCCCTCAATGCAAAGGCTCTAGACGCAAATATTGGTGTGAGAGCTAATTCAATCAAGGAAACACTGCATGTTGGTGAAGGGCATATTGAAGAAGGATCAGCCGAGTGGTTCTTGTTTGAGAACAACTCCATTTGGTTCACTAACTTCACACACCATCAGGCTTCCAAGCAGCTCTCAAGGAAACTCAGTTTTCACACTCTATGCTTAGTGCCCTTTGAGTAGCTAGGACTGAAATGAACCTGGTAGAGCATCCCACACAAACGAATGCTCCACATGCGGGTTTCACATGCCAACAACTCCACATTCTCACGCAACTTCAGCGCCACAGCCGTTTTCAGATAGCCCTCAATGCAAAGGCTCTAGACGCAAATATTGGTGTGAGAGCTAATTCAATCAAGGAAACACTGCATGTTGGTGAAGGGCATATTGAAGAAGGATCAGCCGAGTGGTTCTTGTGGGAGAACAACTCCATTTGGCTCACTAACTTCACACACCATCAGGCTTCCAAGCAGCTCTCAAGGAAACTCAGTTTTCACACTCTATGCTTAGTGCCCTTTGAGTACCTAGGACTGAAATGAAGCTTGGTGAGCATCCCACACAAACGAATGCTCCAAATGCGGGTTTCACATGCCACCAACTCCACATTCACAGGCAACTTCAGGGCCACAGCCGTTTTCAGATAGCCCTCAATGCAAAGGCTCTAGACGCAAATATTGGTGTGAGAGCTAATTCAATCAAGGAAACACTGAATGTTGGTGAAGGGCATATTGAAGAAGGATCAGCCGAATGGTTCTTGTGGGAGAACAACTCCATTTGGCTCACTAACTTCAAACACCATCAGGCTTCCAAGCAGCTCTCAAGGAAACTCAGTTTTCACACTCTATGCTTAGTGCCCTTTGAGTGCATTATCTAGGAATGAACCTGGTAGAGCATGCCACACAAACGAATGCTCCACATGCGGGTTTCACATGCCACCAACTCCACATTCACAGGCAACTTCAGCGCCACAGCCGTTTTCAGATAGCCCTCAATGCAAAGGCTCTAGACGCAAATATTGGTGAGAGCTAATTCAATCAAGGAAACACTGCATGTTGGTGAAGGGCATGTTGAAGAAGGATCAGCCGAGTGGTTCTTGTGGCAGAACAACTCCATTTGGCTCACTAACTTCACACACCATCAGGCTTTCAACCAGCTCTCAAGGAAACTCAGTTTTCACACTCTATGCTTAGTGCCCTTTGAGGACCTAGGACTAAAATGAAGCTTGGTGAGCATCCCACACAAACAAATGCTCCACATGCGGGTTTCACATGCCACCAACTCCACATTCACAGGCAACTTCAGCGCCACAGTCGTTTTCAGATAGCCCTCAATGCAAAGGCTCTAGACGCAAATATTGGTGTGGGGGATAATTCAATCAAGGAAACACTGCATGTTGGTGAAGGGCATATTGAAGAAGGATCAGCCGAGTGGTTCTTGTGGGAGAACAACTCCATTTGGCTCACTAACTTCACACACCATCAGGCTTCCTAGCAGCTCTCAAGGAAACTCAGTTTTCACACTCTATGTTTATTGTCCTTTGAGTACCTAGGACTGACATGAAGCTTGGTGAGCATCCCACGCAAACGAATGCTCCACATGCGGGTTTCACATGCCACCAACTCCACATTCTCACGCAACTTCAGCGCCACAGCCGTTTTCAGATAGCCCTCAATGCAAAGGCTCTAGATGCAAATATTGGTGTGAGAGTTAATTCAATCAAAGAAGCATCGCATGTTGGTGAAGGGCATATTGAAGAAGGATCAGCCGAGTGGTTCTTGTGGGAGAACAACTCCATTTGGCTCACTAACTTCACACACCATCAGGCTTCCAAGCAGCTCTCAAGGAAACTCAGTTTTCACACTCTATGCTTAGTGCCCTTTGAGTGCATTATCTAGAAATGAACCTGGTAGAGCATCCCACAGAAACGAATGCTCCACATGCGGGTTTCACATGCCACCAACTCCACATTCACAGGCAACTTCAGCGCCACTGCCATTTTCAGATAGCCCTCAATGCAAAGACTCTAGACGCAAATATTGGTGTGGGGGATAATTCAATCAAGGAAACACTGCATGTTGGTGAAGGGCATATTGAAGAAGGATCAGCCGAGTGGTTCTTGTGGGAGAACAACTCCATTTGGCTCACTAACTTCACACACCATCAGGCTTCCAAGCAGCTCTCAAGGAAACTCAGTTTTCACACTCTATTCTTAGTGCCCTTTGAGTACGTAGGACTGAAATGAAGCTTGGTGAGCATCCCACACAAACGAATGCTCCACATGCGGGTTTCACATGCCACCAACTAAACATTCACAGGCAACTTCAGCGCCACAGCTGTTTTCAGATAGCCCTCAATGCAAAGGCTCTAGACGCAAATATTGGTGTGAGAGCTAATTCAATCAAGGAAACACTGCATGTTGGTGAAGGGCATTTTGAAGAAGGATCAGCCGAGTGGTTCTTGTGGGAGAACAACTCCATTTGGCTCACTAACTTCACACACCATCAGGCTTCCAAGCAGCTCTCAAGGAAACTCAGTTTTCACACTCTATGCTTAGTGCCCTTTGAGTACCTAGGACTGAAATGAAGCTTGGTGAGCATCCCACGCAAACGAATGCTCCACATGCGGGTTTCACATGCCACCAACTCCACATTCACAGGCAACTTCAGCGCCACAGCCGTTTTCAGATAGCCCTCAATGCAAAGGCTCTAGACGCAAATATTGGTGTGAGAGCTAATTCAATCAAGGAAACACTGCATGTTGGTGAAGGGCATATTGAAGAAGGATCAGCCGAGTGGTTCTTGTGGGAGAACAACTCCATTTGGCTCACTAACTTCACACACCATCAGGCTTCCAAGCAGCTCTCAAGGAAACTCAGTTTTCACACTCTATGCTTAGTGCCCTTTGAGTGCATTATCTAGGAATGAACCTGGTAGAGCATCCCACACAAACGAATGCTCCACATGCGGGTTTCACATGCCACCAACTCCACATTCACAGGCAACTTCAGCGCCACAGCCCTTTTCAGATAGCCCTCAATGCAAAGGCTCTAGACACAAATATTGGTGTGGGGGATAATTCAATCAAGGAAACACTGCATGTTGGTGAAGGGCATATTGAAGAAGGATCAGCCGAGTGGTTCTTGTGGGAGAACAACTCCAATTGGCTCACTAACTTCACACACCATCAGGCTTCCAAGCAGCTCTCAAGGAAACTCAGTTTTCACACTCTATGCTTCGTGCCCTTTGAGTGCATTATCTAGGAATGAACCTGGTAGAGCATCCCACACAAACGAATGCTCCACATGCGGGTTTCACATGCCAGCAACTCCACATTCTCAGGCAACTTCAGCGCCACAGCATTTTTTAGATAGCCCTCAATGCAAAGGCTCTAGATGCAAATAATGGTGTGCAAGTTAATTCAATCAAGGAAGCACTGCATGTTGGTGAAGGGCATATTGAAGAAGGATCAGCCGAGTGGTTCTTTTGGGAGAACAACTCCATTTGACTCACTAACTTCACACACCATCAGGCTTCCAAGCAGCTCTCAAGGAAACTCAGTTTTCACACTCTATGCTTAGTGCCCTTTGAGGACCTAGGACTAAAATGAAGCTTGGTGAGCATCCCACACAAACAAATGCTCCACATGCGGGTTTCACATGCCACCAACTCCACATTCACAGGCAACTTCAGCGCCACAGTCGTTTTCAGATAGCCCTCAATGCAAAGGCTCTAGACGCAAATATTGGTGTGGGGGATAATTCAATCAAGGAAACACTGCTTGTTGGTGAAGAGCATATTGAAGAAGGATCAGCCGAGTGGTTCTTGTGGGAGAACAACTCCATTTGGCTCACTAACTTCACACACCATCAGGCTTCCAAGCAGCTCTCAAGGAAACTCAGTTTTCACACTCTATGCTTAGTGCCCTTTGAGTACCTAGGACTGAAATGAAGCTTGGTGAGCATCCCACACAAATGAATGCTCCACATGCGGGTTTCACATGCCACCAACTCCACATTCACAGGCAACTTCAACACCACAGCCGTTTTCAGATAGCCCTCAATGCAAAGGCTCTAGACACAAATATTGGTGTGGGGGATAATTCAATCAAGGAAACACTGCATGTTTGTGAAGGGAATATTGAAGAAGGATCAGCCGAGTGGTTCTTGTGGGAGAACAACTCCAATTGGCTCACTAACTTCACACACCATCAGGCTTCCAAGCAGCTCTCAAGGAAACTCAGTTTTCACACTCTATGCTTAGTGCCCTTTGAGTAGCTAGGACTGAAATGAAGCTTGGTGAGCATCCCACACAAACGAATGCTCCACATGCGGGTTTCACATGGCACCAACTCCACATTCTCAGGCAACTGCAGCGCCACAGCCGTTTTCAGATAGCCCTCAATGCAAAGGCTCTAGACGCAAATATTTGTGTGGGGGATAATTCAATCAAGGAAACACTGCATGTTGGTGAAGGGCATATTGAAGAAGGATCAGCCGAGTGGTTCTTGTGGGAGAACAACTCCATTTGGCTCACTAACTTCACACACCATCAGGCTTCCAAGCAGCTCTCAAGGAAACTCAGTTTTCACACTCTATGCTTAGTGCCCTTTGAGTGCATTATCTAGGAATGAACCTGGTAGAGCATCCCACACAAACGAATGCTCCACATGCGGGTTTCACATGCCACCAACTCCACATTCACAGGCAACTTCAGCGCCACAGCCGTTTTCAGATAGCCCACAATGCAAATTCTCTAGACGCAAATATTGGTGTGAGAGCTAATTCAATCAAGGAAACACTGCATGTTGGTGAAGGGCATATTGAAGAAGGATCAGCCGAGTGGTTCTTGTGGGAGAACAACTCCATTTGGCTCACTAACTTCACACACCATCAGGCTTCCAAGCAGCTCTCAAGGAAACTCAGTTTTCACACTCTATGCTTAGTGCCCTTTGAGTGCATTATCTAGGAATGAACCTGGTAGAGCATCCCACACAAACGAATGCTCCACATGCGGGTTTCACATGCCACCAACTCCACATTCACAGGCAACTTCAGCGCTACAGCCATTTTCAGATAGCCCTCAATGCAAAGACTCTAACTGCAAATATTGGTGTGTGGGATAATTCAATCAAGGAAACACTGCATGTTGGTGAAGGGAATATTGCAGAAGGATCAGCCGAGTGGTTCTTGTGGGAGAACAACTCCATTTGGCTCACTAACTTCACACACCATCAGGCTTCCAACCAGCTCTCAGGGAAACTCAGTTTTCACACTCTATGCTTAGTGCCCTTTGAGGACCCAGGACTGAAATGAAGCTTGGTGAGCATCCCACACAAACGAATGCTCCACATGCGGGTTTCACATGCCACCAACTAAACATTCTCAGGCAACTTCAGCGCCACAGCCGTTTTCAGATAGCCCTCAATGCAAAGGCTCTAGACGCAAATATTGGTGTGAGAGCTAATTCAATCAAGGAAACACTGCATGTTGGTGAAGGGCATATTGAAGAAGGATCAGCCGAGTGGTTCTTGTGGGAGAACAACTCCATTTGGTTCACTAACTTCACACACCATCAGGCTTCCAAGCAGCTCTCAAGAAACTCAGTTTTCACACTCTATGCTTAGTGCCCTTTGAGTGCATTATCTAGGAATGAACCTGGTAGAGCATCCCACACAAACGAATGCTCCACATGCGAGTTTCACATGCCACCAACTCCACATTCACAGGCAACTTCAGCGCCACAGCCGTTTTCAGATAGCCCTCAATGCAAAGGCTCTAGACACAAATATTGGTGTGGGGGATAATTCAATCAAGGAAACACTGCATGTTGGTGAAGGGCATATTGAAGAAGGATCAGCCGAGTGGTTCTTGTGGGAGAACAACTCCATTTGGCTCACTAACTTCACACACCATCAGGCTTCCAAGCAGCTCTCAAGGAAACTCAGTTTTCACACTCTATGCTTAGTGCCCTTTGAGTACCTAGGACTTACATGCAGCTTGGTGAACATCCCACACAAACGAATGCTCCACATGCGGGTTTCAGATGCCACCAACTCCACATTCACAGGCAACTTCAGCACCACAGCTGTTTTCAGATAGCCCTCAATGCAAAGGCTCTAGACGCAAATATTGGTGTGAGAGCTAATTCAATCAAGGAAACACTGCATGTTGGTGAAGGGCATATTGAAGAAGGATCAGCCGAGTGGTTCTTGTGGGAGAACAACTCCATTTGGCTCACTAACTTCACACACCATCAGGCTTCCAAGCAGCTCTCAAGGAAACTCAGTTTTCACACTCTATGCTTAGTGCCCTTGGAGTACCTAGGACTGAAAAGAAGCTTGGTGAGCATCCCACACAAACGAATGCTCCACATACGGGTTTCACATGCCACCAACTCCACATTCTCAGGCAACTGGAGCGCCACAGCCGTTTTCAGATAGCCCTCAATGCAAAGGCTCTAGACGCAAATATTTTTGTGGGGGATAATTCAATCAAGGAAACACTGCATGTTGGTGAAGGGCATATTGAAGAAGGATCAGCCGAGTGGTTCTTGTGGGAGAACAACTCCATTTGGCTCACTAACTTCACACACCATCAGGCTTCCAAGCAGCTCTCAAGGAAACTCAGTTTTCACACTCTATGCTTAGTGCCCTTTGAATGCATTATCTAGGAATGAACCTGGTAGAGCATCCCACACAAACGAATGCTCCACATGCGGGTTTCACATGCCACCAACTAAACATTCACAGGCAAATTCAGCGCAACAGCTGTTTTCAGATATCCCTCAATGCAAACGCTCTAGACGCAAATATTGGTGTGAGAGCTAATTCAATCAAGGAAACACTGCATGTTGGTGAAGGGCATATTGAAGAAGGATCAGCCGAGTGGTTCTTGTGGGAGAACAACTCCAATTGGCTCACTAACTTCACACACCATCAGGCTTCCAAGCAGCTCTCAAGGAAACTCAGTTTTCACACTCTATGCTTAGTGCCCTTTGAGTACCTAGGACTGAAATGAAGCTTGGTGAGCATCCCACACAAACGAATGCTCCACATGCGGGTTTCACATGCCATCAACTCCACATTGACAGGCAACTTCAGCGCCACAGCTGTTTTCAGTAGCCCTCAATGCAAATGCTCTAGACGCAAATATTGGTGTGAGAGCTAATTCAATCAAGGAAGCACTGCATGTTGGTGAAGGGCATATTGAAGAATGATCAGCCGAATGGTTCTTGTGGGAGAACAACTCCATTTGACTCACTAACTTCACACACCATCAGGCTTCCAAGCAGCTCTCAAGGAAACTCAGTTTTCACACTCTATGCTTAGTGCCCTTTGAGTAGCTAGGACTGAAATGAACCTGGTAGAGCATCCCACACAAACGAATGCTCCACATGCGGGTTTCACATGCCACCAACTCCACATTCACACGCAACTTCAGCGCCACAGCCGTTTTCAGATAGCCCTCAATGCAAAGACTCTAAATGCAAATATTGGTGTGGGGGATAATTCAATCAAGGAAACACTGCATGTTGGTTAAGGGCATATTGCAGAAGGATCAGCCGAGTGGTTCTTGTGGGAGAACAACTCCATTTGGCTCACTAACTTCACACACCATCAGGCTTCCAACCAGCTCTCAAGGAAACTCAGTTTTCACACTCTATGCTTAGTGCCCTTTGAGTACCCAGGACTGAAATGAAGCTTGGTGAGCATCCCACACAAACGAATGCTCCACATGCGGGTTTCACATGCCACCAACTCCACATTCACAGGCAACTTCAGCGCCACAGCTGTTTTCAGATAGCCCTCAATGCAAAGGCTCTAGACGCAAATATTGGTGTGACAGCTAATTCAATCAAGGAAACACTGCATGTTGGTGAAGGGCATATTGAAGAAGGATCAGCCGAGTGGTTCTTGTGGGAGAACAACTCCATTTGGTTCACTAACTTCACACACCATCAGGCTTCCAAGCAGCTCTCAAGGAAACTCAGTTTTCACACTCTATGCTTAGTGCCCTTTGAGTGCATTATCTAGGAATGAACCTGGTAGAGCATCCCACACAAACGAATGCTCCACATGCGGGTTTCACATGCCACCAACTCCACATTCACACGCAACTTCAGCGCCACAGCCGTTTTCAGATAGCCCTCAATGCAAAGGCTCTAGACACAAATATTGGTGTGGGGGATAATTCAATCAAGGAAACACTGCATGTTGGTGAAGGGCATATTGAAGAAGGATCAGCCGAGTGGTTCTTGTGGGAGAACAACTCCATTTGGCTCACTAACTTCACACACCATCAGGCTTCCAACCAGCTCTCAGGGAAACTCAGTTTTCACACTCTATGCTTAGTGCCCTTTGAGGACCCAGGACTGAAATGAAGCTTGGTGAGCATCCCACACAAACGAATGCTCCACATGCGGGTTTCACATGCCACCAACTAAACATTCTCAGGCAACTTCAGCGCCACAGCCGTTTTCAGATAGCCCTCAATGCAAAGGCTCTAGACGCAAATATTGGTGTGAGAGCTAATTCAATCAAGGAAACACTGCATGTTGGTGAAGGGCATATTGAAGAAGGATCAGCCGAGTGGTTCTTGTTTGAGAACAACTCCATTTGGTTCACTAACTTCACACACCATCAGGCTTCCAAGCAGCTCTCAAGGAAACTCAGTTTTCACACTCTATGCTTAGTGCCCTTTGAGTAGCTAGGACTGAAATGAACCTGGTAGAGCATCCCACACAAACGAATGCTGCACATGCGGGTTTCACATGCCAACAACTCCACATTCTCACGCAACTTCAGCGCCACAGCCGTTTTCAGATAGCCCTCAATGCAAAGGCTCTAGACGCAAATATTGGTGTGAGAGCTAATTCAATCAAGGAAACACTGCATGTTGGTGAAGGGCATATTGAAGAAGGATCAGCCGAGTGGTTCTTGTGGGAGAACAACTCCATTTGGCTCACTAACTTCACACACCATCAGGCTTCCAAGCAGCTCTCAAGGAAACTCAGTTTTCACACTCTATGCTTAGTGCCCTTTGAGTACCTAGGACTGAAATGAAGCTTGGTGAGCATCCCACACAAACGAATGCTCCAAATGCGGGTTTCACATGCCACCAACTCCACATTCACAGGCAACTTCAGGGCCACAGCCGTTTTCAGATAGCCCTCAATGCAAAGGCTCTAGACGCAAATATTGGTGTGAGAGCTAATTCAATCAAGGAAACACTGCATGTTGGTGAAGGGCATATTGAAGAAGGATCAGCCGAATGGTTCTTGTGGGAGAACAACTCCATTTGGCTCACTAACTTCAAACACCATCAGGCTTCCAAGCAGCTCTCAAGGAAACTCAGTTTTCACACTCTATGCTTAGTGCCCTTTGAGTGCATTATCTAGGAATGAACCTGGTAGAGCATGCCACACAAACGAATGCTCCACATGCGGGTTTCACATGCCACCAACTCCACATTCACAGGCAACTTCAGCGCCACAGCCGTTTTCAGATAGCCCTCAATGCAAAGGCTCTAGACGCAAATATTGGTGTGAGAGCTAATTCAATCAAGGAAACACTGCATGTTGGTGAAGGGCATGTTGAAGAAGGATCAGCCGAGTGGTTCTTGTGGCAGAACAACTCCATTTGGCTCACTAACTTCACACACCATCAGGCTTTCAACCAGCTCTCAAGGAAACTCAGTTTTCACACTCTATGCTTAGTGCCCTTTGAGGACCTAGGACTAAAATGAAGCTTGGTGAGCATCCCACACAAACAAATGCTCCACATGCGGGTTTCACATGCCACCAACTCCACATTCACAGGCAACTTCAGCGCCACAGTCGTTTTCAGATAGCCCTCAATGCAAAGGCTCTAGACGCAAATATTGGTGTGGGGGATAATTCAATCAAGGAAACACTGCTTGTTGGTGAAGAGCATATTGAAGAAGGATCAGCCGAGTGGTTCTTGTGGGAGAACAACTCCATTTGGCTCACTAACTTCACACACCATCAGGCTTCCAAGCAGCTCTCAAGGAAACTCAGTTTTCACACTCTATGCTTAGTGCCCTTTGAGTACCTAGGACTGAAATGAAGCTTGGTGAGCATCCCACACAAATGAATGCTCCACATGCGGGTTTCACATGCCACCAACTCCACATTCACAGGCAACTTCAACACCACAGCCGTTTTCAGATAGCCCTCAATGCAAAGGCTCTAGACACAAATATTGGTGTGGGGGATAATTCAATCAAGGAAACACTGCATGTTTGTGAAGGGAATATTGAAGAAGGATCAGCCGAGTGGTTCTTGTGGGAGAACAACTCCAATTGGCTCACTAACTTCACACACCATCAGGCTTCCAAGCAGCTCTCAAGGAAACTCAGTTTTCACACTCTATGCTTAGTGCCCTTTGAGTAGCTAGGACTGAAATGAAGCTTGGTGAGCATCCCACACAAACGAATGCTCCACATGCGGGTTTCACATGGCACCAACTCCACATTCTCAGGCAACTGCAGCGCCACAGCCGTTTTCAGATAGCCCTCAATGCAAAGGCTCTAGACGCAAATATTTGTGTGGGGGATAATTCAATCAAGGAAACACTGCATGTTGGTGAAGGGCATATTGAAGAAGGATCAGCCGAGTGGTTCTTGTGGGAGAACAACTCCATTTGGCTCACTAACTTCACACACCATCAGGCTTCCAAGCAGCTCTCAAGGAAACTCAGTTTTCACACTCTATGCTTAGTGCCCTTTGAGTGCATTATCTAGGAATGAACCTGGTAGAGCATCCCACACAAACGAATGCTCCACATGCGGGTTTCACATGCCACCAACTCCACATTCACAGGCAACTTCAGCGCCACAGCCGTTTTCAGATAGCCCACAATGCAAATTCTCTAGACGCAAATATTGGTGTGAGAGCTAATTCAATCAAGGAAACACTGCATGTTGGTGAAGGGCATATTGAAGAAGGATCAGCCGAGTGGTTCTTGTGGGAGAACAACTCCATTTGGCTCACTAACTTCACACACCATCAGGCTTCCAAGCAGCTCTCAAGGAAACTCAGTTTTCACACTCTATGCTTAGTGCCCTTTGAGTGCATTATCTAGGAATGAACCTGGTAGAGCATCCCACACAAACGAATGCTCCACATGCGGGTTTCACATGCCACCAACTCCACATTCACAGGCAACTTCAGCGCCACAGCCATTTTCAGATAGCCCTCAATGCAAAGACTCTAACTGCAAATATTGGTGTGTGGGATAATTCAATCAAGGAAACACTGCATGTTGGTGAAGGGAATATTGCAGAAGGATCAGCCGAGTGGTTCTTGTGGGAGAACAACTCCATTTGGCTCACTAACTTCACACACCATCAGGCTTCCAACCAGCTCTCAGGGAAACTCAGTTTTCACACTCTATGCTTAGTGCCCTTTGAGGACCCAGGACTGAAATGAAGCTTGGTGAGCATCCCACACAAACGAATGCTCCACATGCGGGTTTCACATGCCACCAACTCCACATTCTCAGGCAACTTCAGCGCCACAGCCGTTTTCAGATAGCCCTCAATGCAAAGGCTCTAGACGCAAATATTGGTGTGAGAGCTAATTCAATCAAGGAAACACTGCATGTTGGTGAAGGGCATATTGAAGAAGGATCAGCCGAGTGGTTCTTGTGGGAGAACAACTCCATTTGGTTCACTAACTTCACACACCATCAGGCTTCCAAGCAGCTCTCAAGGAAACTCAGTTTTCACACTCTATGCTTAGTGCCCTTTGAGTGCATTATCTAGGAATGAACCTGGTAGAGCATCCCACACAAACGAATGCTCCACATGCGAGTTTCACATGCCACCAACTCCACATTCACAGGCAACTTCAGCGCCACAGACGTTTTCAGATAGCCCTCAATGCAAAGGCTCTAGACACAAATATTGGTGTGGGGGATAATTCAATCAAGGAAACACTGCATGTTGGTGAAGGGCATATTGAAGAAGGATCAGCCGAGTGGTTCTTGTGGGAGAACAACTCCATTTGGCTCACTAACTTCACACACCATCAGGCTTCCAAGCAGCTCTCAAGGAAACTCAGTTTTCACACTCTATGCTTAGTGCCCTTTGAGTACCTAGGACTTACATGCAGCTTGGTGAACATCCCACACAAACGAATGCTCCACATGCGGGTTTCAGATGCCACCAACTCCACATTCACAGGCAACTTCAGCACCACAGCTGTTTTCAGATAGCCCTCAATGCAAAGACTCTAGACGCAAATATTGGTGTGAGAGCTAATTCAATCAAGGAAACACTGCATGTTGGTGAAGGGCATATTGAAGAAGGATCAGCCGAGTGGTTCTTGTGGGAGAACAACTCCATTTGGCTCACTAACTTCACACACCATCAGGCTTCCAAGCAGCTCTCAAGGAAACTCAGTTTTCACACTCTATGCTTAGTGCCCTTGGAGTACCTAGGACTGAAAAGAAGCTTGGTGAGCATCCCACACAAACGAATGCTCCACATACGGGTTTCACATGCCACCAACTCCACATTCTCAGGCAACTGGAGCGCCACAGCCGTTTTCAGATAGCCCTCAATGCAAAGGCTCTAGACGCAAATATTTTTGTGGGGGATAATTCAATCAAGGAAACACTGCATGTTGGTGAAGGGCATATTGAAGAAGGATCAGCCGAGTGGTTCTTGTGGGAGAACAACTCCATTTGGCTCACTAACTTCACACACCATCAGGCTTCCAAGCAGCTCTCAAGGAAACTCAGTTTTCACACTCTATGCTTAGTGCCCTTTGAATGCATTATCTAGGAATGAACCTGGTAGAGCATCCCACACAAACGAATGCTCCACATGCGGGTTTCACATGCCACCAACTCCACATTCACAGGCAAATTCAGCGCAACAGCTGTTTTCAGATATCCCTCAATGCAAACGCTCTAGACGCAAATATTGGTGTGAGAGCTAATTCAATCAAGGAAACACTGCATGTTGGTGAAGGGCATATTGAAGAAGGATCAGCCGAGTGGTTCTTGTGGGAGAACAACTCCAATTGGCTCACTAACTTCACACACCATCAGGCTTCCAAGCAGCTCTCAAGGAAACTCAGTTTTCACACTCTATGCTTAGTGCCCTTTGAGTACCTAGGACTGAAATGAAGCTTGGTGAGCATCCCACACAAACGAATGCTCCACATGCGGGTTTCACATGCCATCAACTCCACATTGACAGGCAACTTCAGCGCCACAGCTGTTTTCAGTAGCCCTCAATGCAAATGCTCTAGACGCAAATATTGGTGTGAGAGCTAATTCAATCAAGGAAGCACTGCATGTTGGTGAAGGGCATATTGAAGAATGATCAGCCGAATGGTTCTTGTGGGAGAACAACTCCATTTGACTCACTAACTTCACACACCATCAGGCTTCCAAGCAGCTCTCAAGGAAACTCAGTTTTCACACTCTATGCTTAGTGCCCTTTGAGTAGCTAGGACTGAAATGAACCTGGTAGAGCATCCCACAAAAACGAATGCTCCACATGCGGGTTTCACATGCCACCAACTCCACATTCAGAGGCAACTTCAGCGCCACAGCCGTTTTCAGATAGCCCTCAATGCAAAGACTCTAAATGCAAATATTGGTGTGGGGGATAATTCAATCAAGGAAACACTGCATGTTGGTTAAGGGCATATTGCAGAAGGATCAGCCGAGTGGTTCTTGTGGGAGAACAACTCCATTTGGCTCACTAACTTCACACACCATCAGGCTTCCAACCAGCTCTCAAGGAAACTCAGTTTTCACACTCTATGCTTAGTGCCCTTTGAGTACCCAGGACTGAAATGAAGCTTGGTGAGCATCCCACACAAACGAATGCTCCACATGCGGGTTTCACATGCCACCAACTCCACATTCACAGGCAACTTCAGCGCCACAGCTGTTTTCAGATAGCCCTCAATGCAAAGGCTCTAGACGCAAATATTGGTGTGACAGCTAATTCAATCAAGGAAACACTGCATGTTGGTGAAGGGCATATTGAAGAAGGATCAGCCGAGTGGTTCTTGTGGGAGAACAACTCCATTTGGTTCACTAACTTCACACACCATCAGGCTTCCAAGCAGCTCTCAAGGAAACTCAGTTTTCACACTCTATGCTTAGTGCCCTTTGAGTGCATTATCTAGGAATGAACCTGGTAGAGCATCCCACACAAACGAATGCTCCACATGCGGGTTTCACATGCCACCAACTCCACATTCACACGCAACTTCAGCGCCACAGCCGTTTTCAGATAGCCCTCAATGCAAAGGCTCTAGACACAAATATTGGTGTGGGGGATAATTCAATCAAGGAAACACTGCATGTTGGTGAAGGGCATATTGAAGAAGGATCAGCTGAGTGGTTCTTGTGGAAGAACAACTCCATTTGGCTCACTAACTTCACACACCATCAGGCTTCCAAGCAGCTCTCAAGGAAACTCAGTTTTCACACTCTATGCTTAGTGCCCTTTGAGTGCATTATCTAGGAATGAACCTGGTAGAGCATCCCACACAAACGAATGCTCCACATGCGGGTTTCACATGCCACCAACTCCACATTCACAGGCAACTTCAGCGCCACAGCCGTTTTCAGATAGCCCTCAATGCAAAGGCTCTAGGTGCAAATATTGGTGTGAGAGCTAATTCAATCAAGGAAACACTGCATGTTGGTGAAGGGCATATTGAAGAAGGATCAGCCGAGTGGTTCTTGTGGGAGAACAACTCTATTTGGCTCACTAACTTCACACACCATCAGGCTTCCAAGCAGCTCTCAAGGAAACTCAGTTTTCACACTCTATGCTTAGTGCCCTTTGAGTACCTAGGACTGACATGCAGCTTGGTGAACATCCCACACAAACGAATGCTCCACATGCGGGTTTCAGATGCCACCAACTCCACATTCACAGGCAACTTCAGCACCACAGCTGTTTTCAGATAGCCCTCAATGCAAAGACTCTAGACGCAAATATTGGTGTGAGAGCTAATTCAATCAAGGAAACACTGCATGTTGGTGAAGGGCATATTGAAGAAGGATCAGCCGAGTGGTTCTTGTGGGAGAACAACTCCATTTGGCTCACTAACTTCACACACCATCAGGCTTCCAAGCAGCTCTCAAGGAAACTCAGTTTTCACACTCTATGCTTAGTGCCCTTGGAGTACCTAGGACTGAAAAGAAGCTTGGTGAGCATCCCACACAAACGAATGCTCCAAATGCGGGTTTCACATGCCACCAACTCCACATTCTCAGGCAACTTCAGCGCCACAGCCGTTTTCAGATAGCCCTCAATGCAAAGGCTCTAGACGCAAATATTGGTGTGAGAGCTAATTCAATCAAGGAAGCACTGCATGTTGGTGAAGGGCATATTGAAGAAGGATCAGCCGAGTGGTTCTTGTGGGAGAACAACTCCATTTGGTTCACTAACTTCACACACCATCAGGCTTCCAAGCAGCTCTCAAGGAAACTCAGTTTTCACACTCTATGCTTAGTGCCCTTTGAGTGCATTATCTAGGAATGAACCTGGTAGAGCATCCCACACAAACGAATGCTCCACATGCGGGTTTCACATGCCACCAACTCCACATTCACACGCAACTTCAGCGCCACAGCCGTTTTCAGATAGCCCTCAATGCAAAGGCTCTAGACACAAATATTGGTGTGGGGGATAATTCAATCAAGGAAACACTGCATGTTGGTGAAGGGCATATTGAAGAAGGATCAGCTGAGTGGTTCTTGTGGAAGAACAACTCCATTTGGCTCACTAACTTCACACACCATCAGGCTTCCAAGCAGCTCTCAAGGAAACTCAGTTTTCACACTCTATGCTTAGTGCCCTTTGAGTGCATTATCTAGGAATGAACCTGGTAGAGCATCCCACACAAACGAATGCTCCACATGCGGGTTTCACATGCCACCAACTCCACATTCACAGGCAACTTCAGCGCCACAGCCGTTTTCAGATAGCCCTCAATGCAAAGGCTCTAGGTGCAAATATTGGTGTGAGAGCTAATTCAATCAAGGAAACACTGCATGTTGGTGAAGGGCATATTGAAGAAGGATCAGCCGAGTGGTTCTTGTGGGAGAACAACTCTATTTGGCTCACTAACTTCACACACCATCAGGCTTCCAAGCAGCTCTCAAGGAAACTCAGTTTTCACACTCTATGCTTAGTGCCCTTTGAGTACCTAGGACTGACATGCAGCTTGGTGAACATCCCACACAAACGAATGCTCCACATGCGGGTTTCAGATGCCACCAACTCCACATTCACAGGCAACTTCAGCACCACAGCTGTTTTCAGATAGCCCTCAATGCAAAGACTCTAGACGCAAATATTGGTGTGAGAGCTAATTCAATCAAGGAAACACTGCATGTTGGTGAAGGGCATATTGAAGAAGGATCAGCCGAGTGGTTCTTGTGGGAGAACAACTCCATTTGGCTCACTAACTTCACACACCATCAGGCTTCCAAGCAGCTCTCAAGGAAACTCAGTTTTCACACTCTATGCTTAGTGCCCTTGGAGTACCTAGGACTGAAAAGAAGCTTGGTGAGCATCCCACACAAACGAATGCTCCAAATGCGGGTTTCACATGCCACCAACTCCACATTCTCAGGCAACTTCAGCGCCACAGCCGTTTTCAGATAGCCCTCAATGCAAAGGCTCTAGACGCAAATATTGGTGTGAGAGCTAATTCAATCAAGGAAGCACTGCATGTTGGTGAAGGGCATATTGAAGAAGGATCAGCCGAGTGGTTCTTGTGGGAGAACAACTCCATTTGGCTCACTAACTTCACACAGCATCAGGCTTCCAAGCAGCTCTCAAGGAAACTCAGTTTTCACACTCTATGCTTAGTGCCCTTTGAGTACCTAGGACTGAAATGAAGCTTGGTGAGCATCCCACACAAACGAATGCTCCACATGCGGGTTTCACATGCCATCACCTCCACATTCACAGGCAACTTCAGCGCCACAGCCGTTTTCAGATAGCCCTCAATGCAAATGCTCTACACGCAAATATTGGTGTGAGAGCTAATTCAATCAAAGAAACACTGCATGTTGGTGAAGGGCATATTGAAGAAGGATCAGCCGAGTGGTTCTTGTGGGAGAACAACTCCATTTGGCTCACTAACTTCACACACCATCAGGCTTCCAAGCAGCTCTCAAGGAAACTCAGTTTTCACACTCTATGCTTAGTGCCCTTTGAGTACCTAGGACTGAAATGAACCTGGTAGAGCATCCCACACAAACGAATGCTCCACATGCGGGTTTCACATGCCACCAACTCCACATTCAGAGGCAACTTCAGCGCCACAGCCGTTTTCAGATAGCCCTCAATGCAAAGACTCTAAATGCAAATATTGGTGTGGGGGATAATTCAATCAAGGAAACACTGCATGTTGGTTAAGGGCATATTGCAGAAGGATCAGCCGAGTGGTTCTTGTGGGCGAACAACTCCATTTGGCTCACTAACTTCACACACCATCAGGCTTCCAACCAGCTCTCAAGGAAACTCAGTTTTCACACTCTATGCTTAGTGCCCTTTGAGTACCCAGGACTGAAATGAAGCTTGGTGAGCATCCCACACAAACGAATGCTCCACATGCGGGTTTCACATGCCACCAACTCCACATTCACAGGCAACTTCAGCGCCACAGCTGTTTTCAGATAGCCCTCAATGCAAAGGCTCTAGACGCAAATATTGGTGTGAGAGCTAATTCAATCAAGGAAACACTGCATGTTGGTGAAGGGCATATTGAAGAAGGATCAGCCGAGTGGTTCTTGTGGGAGAACAACTCCATTTGGTTCACTAACTTCACACACCATCAGGCTTCCAAGCAGCTCTCAAGGAAACTCAGTTTTCACACTCTATGCTTAGTGCCCTTTGAGTGCATTATCTAGGAATGAACCTGGTAGAGCATCCAACACAAACGAATGCTCCACATGCGGGTTTCACATGCCACCAACTCCACATTCACACGCAACTTCAGCGCCACAGCCGTTTTCAGATAGCCCTCAATGCAAAGGCTCTAGACACAAATATTGGTGTGGGGGATAATTCAATCAAGGAAACACTGCATGTTGGTGAAGGGCATATTGAAGAAGGATCAGCCGAGTGGTTCTTGTGGGAGAACAACTCCATTTGGCTCACTAACTTCACACACCATCAGGCTTCCAAGCAGCTCTCAAGGAAACTCAGTTTTCACACTCTATGCTTAGTGCCCTTTGAGTGCATTATCTAGGAATGAACCTGGTAGAGCATCCCACACAAACGAATGCTCCACATGCGGGTTTCACATGCCACCAACTCCACATTCACAGGCAACTTCAGCGCCACAGCCGTTTTCAGATAGCCCTCAATGCAAAGGCTCTAGGTGCAAATATTGGTGTGAGAGCTAATTCAATCAAGGAAACACTGCATGTTGGTGAAGGGCATATTGAAGAAGGATCAGCCGAGTGGTTCTTGTGGGAGAACAACTCTATTTGGCTCACTAACTTCACACACCATCAGGCTTCCAAGCAGCTCTCAAGGAAACTCAGTTTTCACACTCTATGCTTAGTGCCCTTTGAGTACCTAGGACTGACATGCAGCTTGGTGAACATCCCACACAAACGAATGCTCCACATGCGGGTTTCAGATGCCACCAACTCCACATTCACAGGCAACTTCAGCACCACAGCTGTTTTCAGATAGCCCTCAATGCAAAGACTCTAGACGCAAATATTGGTGTGAGAGCTAATTCAATCAAGGAAACACTGCATGTTGGTGAAGGGCATATTGAAGAAGGATCAGCCGAGTGGTTCTTGTGGGAGAACAACTCCATTTGGCTCACTAACTTCACACACCATCAGGCTTCCAAGCAGCTCTCAAGGAAACTCAGTTTTCACACTCTATGCTTAGTGCCCTTTCAGTACCTAGCACTGAAATGAAGCATGGTGAGCATCCCACACAAACGAATGCTCCACATGCGGGTTTCACATGCCACCAACTCCACATTCTCAGGCAACTGGAGCGCCACAGCCGTTTACAGATAGCCCTCAATGCAAAGGCTCTAGACGCAAATATTGGTGTGGGGGATAATTCAATCAAGGAAACACTGCATGTTGTTGAAGGGCATATTGAAGAAGGATCAGCCGAGTGGTTCTTGTGGGAGAACAACTCCATTTGGCTCACTAACTTCACACACCATCAGGCTTCCAACCAGCTCTCAAGGAAACTCAGTTTTCACACTCTATGCTTAGTGCCCTTTGAATGCATTATCTAGGAATGAACCTGGTAGAGCATCCCACACAAACGAATGCTCCACATGCGGGTTTCACATGCCACCAACTCCACATTCACAGGCAACTTCAGCGCCACAGCTGTTTTCAGATATCCCTCAATGCAAAGGCTCTAGACGCAAATATTGGTGTGAGAGCTAATTCAATCAAGGAAACACTGCATGTTGGTGAAGGGCATATTGAAGAAGGATCAGCCGAGTGGTTCTTGTGGGAGAACAACTCCATTTGACTCACTAACTTCACACACCATCAGGCTTCCAAGCAGCTCTCAAGGAAACTCAGTTTTCACACTCTATGCTTCGTGCCCTTTGAGTACCTAGGACTGAAATGAAGCTTGGTGAGCATCCCACACAAACGAATGCTCCACATGCGGGTTTCACATGCCACCAACTCCACATTCACAGGCAACTTCAGTGCCACAGCCGTTTTCAGATAGCCCTCAATGCAAATGCTCTAGACGCAAATATTGGTGTGAGAGCTAATTCAATCAAGGAAGCACTGCATGTTGGTGAAGGGCATATTGAAGAAGGATCAGCCGAATGGTTCTTGTGGGAGAACAACTCCATTTGACTCACTAACTTCACACACCATCAGGCTTCCAAGCAGCTCTCAAGGAAACTCAGTTTTCACACTCTATGCTTAGTGCCCTTTGAGTACCTAGGACTGAATTGAAGCATGGTGAGCATCCCACACAAACGAATGCTCCACATGCGGGTTTCACATGCCACCAACTCCACATTGACAGGCAACTTCAGCGCCACAGCCATTTTCAGATAGCCCTCAATGCAAAGGCTCTAGATGCAAATATTGGTGTGAGAGCTAATTCAATCAAGGAAACACTGCATGTTGGTGAAGGGCATATTGAAGAAGGATCAGCCGAGTGGTTCTTGTGGGAGAACAACTCCATTTGGCTCACTAACTTGACACACCATCAGGCTTCCAAGCAGCTCTCAAGGAAACTCAGTTTTCACACTCTATGCTTAGTGCCCTTTGAGTGCATTATCTAGGAATGAACCTGGTAGAGCATCCCACACAAACGAATGCTCCACATGCGGGTTTCACATGCCACCAACTCCACATTGACAGGCAACTTCAGCGCCACAGCCATTTTCAGATAGCCCTCAATGCAAAGGCTCTAGATGCAAATATTGGTGTGAGAGCTAATTCAATCAAGGAAACACTGCATGTTTCGGAAGGGCATATTGAAGAAGGATCAGCCGAGTGGTTCTTGTGGGAGAACAACTCCATTTGGCTCACTAACTTCACACAGCATCAGGCTTCCAAGCAGCTCTCAAGGAAACTCAGTTTTCACACTCCATGCTTAGTGCGCTTGGAGTACCTAGGACTGAAAAGAAGCTTGGTGAGCATCCCACACAAACGAATGCTCCAAATGCGGGTTTCACATGCCACCAACTCCACATTCTCAGGCAACTGGAGCGCCACAACCGTTTTCAGATAGCCCTCAATGCAAAGGCTCTAGACGCAAATATTGGTGTGGGGGATAATTCAATCAAGGAAACACTGCATGTTGGTGAAGGGCATATTGAAGAAGGATCAGCCGAGTGGTTCTTGTGGGAGAACAACTCCATTTGGCACACTAACTTCACACACCATCAGGCTTCCAAGCAGTTCTCAAGGAAACTCAATTTTCACACTCTATGCTTAGTGCCCTTTGAATGCATTATCTAGGAATGAACCTGGTAGAGCATCCCACACAAACGAATGCTCCACATGCGGGTTTCACATGCCACCAACTCCACATTCACAGGCAACTTCAGCGCAACAGCTGTTTTCAGATATCCCTCAATGCAAAGGCTCTAGACGCAAATATTGGTGTGAGAGCTAATTCAATCAAGGAAACACTGCATGTTGGTGAAGGGCATATTGAAGAAGGATCAGCCGAGTGGTTCTTGTGGGAGAACAACTCCAATTGGCTCACTAACTTCACACACCATCAGGCTTCCAAGCAGCTCTCAAGGAAACTCAGTTTTCACACTCTATGCTTAGTGCCCTTTGAGTACCTAGGACTGAAATGAAGCTTGGTGAGCATCCCACACAAACGAATGCTCCACATGCGGGTTTCACATGCCATCAACTCCACATTGACAGGCAACTTCAGCGCCACAGCTGTTTTCAGATAGCCCTCAATGCAAATGCTCTAGACGCAAATATTGGTGTGAGAGCTAATTCAATCAAGGAAGCACTGCATGTTGGTGAAGGGCATATTGAAGAATGATCAGCCGAATGGTTCTTGTGGGAGAACAACTCCATTTGACTCACTAACTTCACACACCATCAGGCTTCCAAGCAGCTCTCAAGGAAACTCAGTTTTCACACTCTATGCTTAGTGCCCTTTGAGTACCTAGGACTGAAATGAAGCTTGGTGAGCATCCCACACAAACGAATGCTCCACATGCGGGTTTCACATGCCATCAACTCCACATTCACAGGCAACTTCAGCGCCACAGCCGTTTTCAGATAGCCCTCAATGCAAATGCTCTACACGCAAATATTGGTGTGAGAGCTAATTCAATCAAGGAAACACTGCATGTTGGTGAAGGGCATATTGAAGAAGGATCAGCCGAGTGGTTCTTGTGGGAGAACAACTCCATTTGGCTCACTAACTTCACACACCATCAGGCTTCCAAGCAGCTCTCAAGGAAACTCAGTTTTCACACTCTATGCTTAGTGCCCTTTGAGTAGCTAGGACTGAAATGAACCTGGTAGAGCATCCCACACAAACGAATGCTCCACATGCGGGTTTCACATGCCACCAACTCCACATTCAGAGGCAACTTCAGCGCCACAGCCGTTTTCAGATAGCCCTCAATGCAAAGACTCTAAATGCAAATATTGGTGTGGGGGATAATTCAATCAAGGAAACACTGCATGTTGGTTAAGGGCATATTGCAGAAGCATCAGCCGAGTGGTTCTTGTGGGAGAACAACTCCATTTGGCTCACTAACTTCACACACCATCAGGCTTCCAAGCAGCTCTCAAGGAAACTCAGTTTTCACACTCTATGCTTAGTGCCCTTTGAGTGCATTATCTAGGAATGAACCTGGTAGAGCATCCCACACAAACGAATGCTCCACATGTGGGTTTCACATGCCACCAACTCCACATTCACACGCAACTTCAGCGCCACAGCCGTTTTCAGATAGCCCTCAATGCAAAGGCTCTAGACACAAATATTGGTGTGGGGGATAATTCAATCAAGGAAACACTGCATGTTGGTGAAGGGCATATTGAAGAAGGATCAGCTGAGTGGTTCTTGTGGGAGAACAACTCCATTTGGCTCACTAACTTCACACACCATCAGGCTTCCAAGCAGCTCTCAAGGAAACTCAGTTTTCACACTCTATGCTTAGTGCCCTTTGAATGCATTATCTAGGAATGAACCTGGTAGAGCATCCCACACAAACGAATGCTCCACATGCGGGTTTCACATGCCACCAACTCCACATTCACAGGCAACTTCAGCGCAACAGCTGTTTTCAGATATCCCTCAATGCAAAGGCTCTAGACGCAAATATTGGTGTGGGGGATAATTCAATCAAGGAAACACTGCATGTTGGTGAAGGGCATATTGAAGAAGGATCAGCCGAGTGGTTCTTGTGGGAGAACAACTCCAATTGGCTCACTAACTTCACACACCATCAGGCTTCCAAGCAGCTCTCAAGGAAACTCAGTTTTCACACTCTATGCTTAGTGCCCTTTGAGTACCTAGGACTGAAATGAAGCATGGTGAGCATCCCACACAAACGAATGCTCCACATGCGGGTTTCACATGCCACCAACTCCACATTCTCACGCAACTTCAGCGCCACAGCCATTTTCAGATAGCCCTCAATGCAAAGGCTCTAGATGCAAATATTGGTGTGAGAGCTAATTCAATCAAGGAAACACTGCATGTTTCTGAAGGGCATATTGAAGAAGGATCAGCCGAGTGGTTCTTGTGGGAGAACAACTCCATTTGGCTCACTAACTTCACACACCATCAGGCTTCCAAGCAGCTCTCAAGGAAACTCAGTTTTCACACTCTATGCTTAGTGCCCTTTGAGTACCTAGGACTGAAAAGAAGCTTGGTGAGCATCCCACACAAACGAATGCTCCAAATGCGGGTTTCACATGCCACCAACTCCACATTCTCAGGCAGCTGGAGCGCCACAGCCGTTTTCAGATAGCCCTCAATGCAAAGGCTCTAGACGCAAATATTGGTGTGGGGGATAATTCAATCAAGGAAACACTGCATGTTGGTGAAGGGCATATTGAAGAAGGATCAGCCGAGTGGTTCTTGTGGGAGAACAACTCCATTTGGCTCACTAACTTCACACAGCATCAGGCTTCCAAGCAGCTCTCAAGGAAACTCAGTTTTCACACTCTATGCTTAGTGCCCTTGGAGTGCATTATCTAGGAATGAACCTGGTAGAGCATCCCACACAAACGAATGCTCCACATGCGGGTTTCACATGCCACCAACTCCACATTCACAGGCAACTTCAGCGCCACAGCTGTTTTCAGATATCCCTCAATGCAAAGGCTCTAGACGCAAATATTGGTGTGAGAGCTAATTCAATCAAGGAAACACTGCATGTTGGTGAAGGGCATATTGAAGAAGGATCAGCCGAGTGGTTCTTGTGGGAGAACAACTCCATTTGGCTCACTAACTTCACACACCATCAGGCTTCCAAGCAGCTCTCAAGGAAACTCAGTTTTCACACTCTATGCTTCGTGCCCTTTGAGTACCTAGGACTGAAATGAAGCTTGGTGAGCATCCCACACAAACGAATGCTCCACATGCGGGTTTCACATGCCACCAACTCCACATTCACAGGCAACTTCAGCGCCACAGCCCTTTTCAGATAGCCCTCAATGCAAATGCTCTAGACGCAAATATTGGTGTGAGAGCTAATTCAATCAAGGAAGCACTGCATGTTGGTGAAGGGCATATTGAAGAAGGATCAGCCGAATGGTTCTTGTGGGAGAACAACTCCATTTGACTCACTAACTTCACACACCATCAGGCTTCCAAGCAGCTCTCAAGGAAACTCAGTTTTCACACTCTATGCTTAGTGCCCTTTGAGTACCTAGGACTGAAATGAAGCATGGTGAGCATCCCACACAAACGAATGCTCCACATGCGGGTTTCACATGCCACCAACTCCACATTGACAGGCAACTTCAGCGACACAGCCATTTTCAGATAGCCCTCAATGCAAAGGCTCTAGATGCAAATATTGGTGTGAGAGCTAATTCAATCAAGGAAACACTGCATGTTGGTGAAGGGCATATTGAAGAAGGATCGGCCGAGTGGTTCTTGTGGGAGAACAACTCATTTGGCTCACTAACTTCACACACCATCAGGCTTCCAAGCAGCTCTCAAGGAAGCTCAGTTTTCACACTCTATGCTTAGTGCTCTTTGGTGCATTATCTAGGAATGAACCTGGTAGAGCATCCCACACAAACGAATGCTCCAAATGCGGGTTTCAGATGCCACCAACTCCACATTCTCACGCAACTTCAGCGCCACAGCCGTTTTCAGATAGCCCTCAATGCAAAGGCTCTAGACGCAAATATTGGTGTGAGAGCTAATTCAATCAAGGAAACACTGCATGTTGGTGAAGGGCATATTGAAGAAGGATCAGCCGAGTGGTTCTTGTGGGAGAACAACTCCATTTGGCTCACTAACTTCACACACCATCAGGCTTCCAAGCAGCTCTCAAGGAAACTCAGTTTTCACACTCTATGCTTAGTGCCCTTTGAGTACCTAGGACTGAAATAAAGCATGGTGAGCATCCCACACAAACGAATGCTCCACATGCGGGTTTCACATGCCACCAACTCCACATTCACAGGCAACTTCAGCGCCACAGCCGTTTTCAGATAGCCCTCAATGCAAAGGCTCTAGACACAAATATTGGTGTGGGGGATAATTCAATCAAGGAAACACTGCATGTTGGTGAAGGTCATATTGAAGAAGGATCAGCCGAGTGGTTCTTGTGGCAGAACAACTCTATTTGGCTCACTAACTTCACACACCATCAGGCTTCCAAGCAGCTCTCAAGGAAGCTCAGTTTTCACACTCTATGCTTAGTGCCCTTTGAGTGCATTATCTAGGAATGAACCTGGTAGAGCATCCCACACAAACGAATGCTCCACATGCGGGTTTCACATGCCACCAACTCCACATTCTCAGGCAACTTCAGAGCCACAGCCGTTTTCAGATAGCCCTCAATGCAAAGGCTCTAGATGCAAATATTGGTGTGAGAGTTAATTCAATCAAGGAAGCACTGCATGTTGGTGAAGGACATATTGAAGAAGGATCAGCCGAGTGGTTCTTGTGGCAGAACAACTCTATTTGACTCACTAACTTCACACACCATCAGGCTTCCAAGCAGCTCTCAAGGAAACTCAGTTTTCACACTCTATGCTTAGTGCCCTTTGAGTGCATTATCTAGCAATGAACCTGGTAGAGCATCCCACACAAACGAATGCTCCACATGCGGGTTTCACATGCCACCAACTCCACATTCTCAGGCACTTCAGCGCCACAGCCGTTTTCGGATAGCCCTCAATGCAAAGGCTCTAGACGCAAATATTGGTGTGGGGGATAACTCAATCAAGGAAACACTGCATGTTGGTGAAGGGCATATTGAAGAAGGATCAGCCGAGTGGTTCTTGTGGGAGAACAACTCCATTTGGCTCACCAACTTCACACACCATCAGGCTTCCAAGCAGCTCTCAAGGAAACTCAGTTTTCACACTCTATGCTTAGTGCCCTTGGAGTGCATTATCTAGGAATGAACCTGGTAGAGCATCCCACACAAACGAATGCTCCACATGCGGGTTTCACATGCCACCAACTCCACATTCACAGGCAACTTCAGCACCACAGCCGTTTTCAGATAGCCCTCAATGCAAAGACTCTAAATGCAAATATTGGTGTGAGAGCTAATTCAATCAAGGAAACACTGCATGTTGGTGAAGGTCATATTGAAGAAGGATCAGCCGAGTGGTTCTTGTGGCAGAACAACTCTATTTGGCTCACTAACTTCACACACCATCAGGCTTCCAAGCAGCTCTCAAGGAAGCTCAGTTTTCACACTCTATGCTTAGTGCCCTTTGAGTGCATTATCTAGGAATGAACCTGGTAGAGCATCCCACACAAACGAATGCTCCACATGCGGGTTTCACATGCCACCAACTCCACATTCACAGGCAACTTCAGCGCCACAGCCGTTTTCAGATAGCCCTCAATGCAAAGGCTCTAGACGCAAATATTGGTGTGGGAGATAATTCAATCAAGGAAACACTGCATGTTGGTGAAGGGCATATTGAAGAAGGATCAGCCGAGTGGTTCTTGTGGGAGAACAACTCCATTTGGCTCACTAACTTCACACACCATCAGGCTTCCAAGCAGCTCTCAAGGAAACTCAGTTTTCACACTCTATGCTTAGTGCCCTTTGAGTACCTAGGACTGAAATGAAGCTTGGTGAGCATCCCACACAAACGAATGCTCCACATGCGGGTTTCACATGCCATCAACTCCACATTCACAGGCAACTTCAGCGCCACAGCCGTTTTCAGATAGCCCTCAATGCAAATGCTCTACACGCAAATATTGGTGTGAGAGCTAATTCAATCAAGGAAACACTGCATGTTGGTGAAGGGCATATTGAAGAAGGATCAGCCGAGTGGTTCTTGTGGGAGAACAACTCCATTTGGCTCACTAACTTCACACACCATCAGGCTTCCAAGCAGCTCTCAAGGAAACTCAGTTTTCACACTCTATGCTTAGTGCCCTTTGAGTAGCTAGGACTGAAATGAACCTGGTAGAGCATCCCACACAAACGAATGCTCCACATGCGGGTTTCACATGCCACCAACTCCACATTCAGAGGCAACTTCAGCGCCACAGCCGTTTTCAGATAGCCCTCAATGCAAAGACTCTAAATGCAAATATTGGTGTGGGGGATAATTCAATCAAGGAAACACTGCATGTTGGTTAAGGGCATATTGCAGAAGGATCAGCCGAGTGGTTCTTGTGGGAGAACAACTCCATTTGGCTCACTAACTTCACACACCATCAGGCTTCCAACCAGCTCTCAAGGAAACTCAGTTTTCACACTCTATGCTTAGTGCCCTTTGAGTGCATTATCTAGGAATGAACCTGGTAGAGCATCCCACACAAACGAATGCTCCACATGTGGGTTTCACATGCCACCAACTCCACATTCACACGCAACTTCAGCGCCACAGCCGTTTTCAGATAGCCCTCAATGCAAAGGCTCTAGACACAAATATTGGTGTGGGGGATAATTCAATCAAGGAAACACTGCATGTTGGTGAAGGGCATATTGAAGAAGGATCAGCTGAGTGGTTCTTGTGGGAGAACAACTCCATTTGGCTCACTAACTTCACACACCATCAGGCTTCCAAGCAGCTCTCAAGGAAACTCAGTTTTCACACTCTATGCTTAGTGCCCTTTGAGTGCATTATCTAGGAATGAACCTTGTAGAGCATCCCACACAAACGAATGCTCCACATGCGGGTTTCACATGCCACCAACTCCACATTCACAGGCAACTTCAGCGCCACAGCCGTTTTCAGATAGCCCTCAATGCAAAGGCTCTAGGTGCAAATATTGGTGTGAGAGCTAATTCAATCAAGGAAACACTGCATGTTGGTGAAGGGCATATTGAAGAAGGATCAGCCGAGTGGTTCTTGTGGGAGAACAACTCTATTTGGCTCACTAACTTCACACACCATCAGGCTTCCAAGCAGCTCTCAAGGAAACTCAGTTTTCACACTCTATGCTTAGTGCCCTTTGAGTACCTAGGACTGACATGCAGCTTGGTGAACATCCCACACAAACGAATGCTCCACATGCGGGTTTCAGATGCCACCAACTCCACATTCATAGGCAACTTCAGCGCCACAGCCGCTTTCAGATAGCCCTCAATGCAAAGACTCTAGACGCAAATATTGGTGTGAGAGCTAATTCAATCAAGGAAACACTGCATGTTGGTGAAGGGCATATTGAAGAAGGATCAGCCGAGTGGTTCTTGTGGGAGAACAACTCCATTTGGCTCACTAACTTCACACACCATCAGGCTTCCAAGCAGCTCTCAAGGAAACTCAGTTTTCACACTCTATGCTTAGTGCCCTTGGAGTACCTAGGACTGAAAAGAAGCTTGGTGAGCATCCCACACAAACGAATGCTCCACATGCGGGTTTCACATGCCACCAACTCCACATTCTCAGGCAACTGGAGCGCCACAGCCGTTTTCAGATAGCCCTCAATGCAAAGGCTCTAGACGCAAATATTGGTGTGGGGGATAATTCAATCAAGGAAACACTGCATGTTGGTGAAGGGCATATTGAAGAAGGATCAGCCGAGTGGTTCTTGTGGGAGAACAACTCCATTTGGCTCACTAACTTCACACACCATCAGGCTTCCAAGCAGTTCTCAAGGAAACTCAGTTTTCACACTCTATGCTTAGTGCCCTTTGAATGCATTATCTAGGAATGAACCTGGTAGAGCATCCCACACAAACGAATGCTCCACATGCGGGTTTCACATGCCACCAACTCCACATTCACAGGAATCTTCAGCGCAACAGCTGTTTTCAGATATCCCTCAATGCAAAGGCTCTAGACGCAAATATTGGTGTGGGGGATAATTCAATCAAGGAAACACTGCATGTTGGTGAAGGGCATATTGAAGAAGGATCAGCCGAGTGGTTCTTGTGGGAGAACAACTCCAATTGGCTCACTAACTTCACACACCATCAGGCTTCCAAGCAGCTCTCAAGGAAACTCAGTTTTCACACTCTATGCTTAGTGCCCTTTGAGTACCTAGGACTGAAATGAAGCATGGTGAGCATCCCACACAAACGAATGCTCCACATGCGGGTTTCACATGCCACCAACTCCACATTCACAGGCAACTTCAGCGCCACAGCCATTTTCAGATAGCCCTCAATGCAAAGGCTCTAGATGCAAATATTGGTGTGAGAGCTAATTCAATCAAGGAAACACTGCATGTTGGTGAAGGGCATATTGAAGAAGGATCGGCCGAGTGGTTCTTGTGGGAGAACAACTCAATTTGGCTCACTAACTTCACACACCATCAGGCTTCCAAGCAGCTCTCAAGGAAGCTCAGTTTTCACACTCTATGCTTAGTGCTCTTTGGTGCATTATCTAGGAATGAACCTGGCAGAGCATCCCACACAAACGAATGCTCCAAATGCGGGTTTCAGATGCCACCAACTCCACATTCACAGGCAACTTCAGCGCCACAGCCGTTTTCAGATAGCCCTCAATGCAAAGGCTCTAGACGCAAATATTGGTGTGAGAGCTAATTCAATCAAGGAAACACTGCATGTTGGTGAAGGGCATTTTGAAGAAGGATCAGCCGAGTGGTTCTTGTGGGAGAACAACTCCATTTGGCTCACTAACTTCACACACCATCAGGCTTCCAAGCAGCTCTCAAGGAAACTCAGTTTTCACACTCTATGCTTAGTGCCCTTTGAGTACCTAGGACTGAAATAAAGCATGGTGAGCATCCCACACAAACGAATGCTCCACATGCGGGTTTCACATGCCACCAACTCCACATTCACAGGCAACTTCAGCACCACAGCCGTTTTCAGATAGCCCTCAATGCAAAGGCTCTAGACACAAATATTGGTGTGAGAGTTAATTCAATCAAGGAAACACTGCATGTTGGTGAAGGTCATATTGAAGAAGGATCAGCCGAGTGGTTCTTGTGGCAGAACAACTCTATTTGGCTCACTAACTTCACACACCATCAGGCTTCCAAGCAGCTCTCAAGGAAGCTCACTTTTCACACTCTATGCTTAGTGCCCTTTGAGTGCATTATCTAGGAATGAACCTGGTAGAGCATCCCACACAAACGAATGCTCCACATGCGGGTTTCACATGCCACCAACTCCACATTGACAGGCAACTTCAGCGCCACAGCCGTTTTCAGATAGCCCTCAATGCAAAGGCTCTAGACGCAAATATTGGTGTTGGAAATAATTCAATCAAGGAAACACTGCATGTTGGTGAAGGGCATATTGAAGAAGGATCAGCCGAGTGGTTCTTGTGGGAGAACAACTCCATTTGGCTCACTAACTTCACACACCATCAGGCTTCCAAGCAGCTCTCAAGGAAACTCAGTTTTCACACTCTATGCTTAGTGCCCTTTGAGTACCTAGGACTGAAATGAACCTGGTAGAGCATCCCACACAAACGAATGCTCCACATGCGGGTTTCACATGCCACCAACTCCACATTCTCAGGCAACTTCAGCGCCACAGCCGTTTTCAGATAGCCCTCAATGCAAAGGCTCTAGATGCAAATATTGGTGTGAGAGTTAATTCAATCAAGGAAGCACTGCATGTTTGTGAAGGACATATTGAAGAAGGATCAGCCGAGTGGTTCTTTTGGGAGAACAACTCTATTTGACTCACTAACTTCACACACCATCAGGCTTCCAAGCAGCTCTCAAGGAAACTCAGTTTTCACACTCTATGCTTAGTGCCCTTTGAGTGCATTATCTAGCAATGAACCTGGTAGAGCATCCCACACAAACGAATGCTCCACATGCGGGTTTCACATGCCACCAACTCCACATTCACAGGCAACTTCAGCGCCACAGCCGTTTTCGGATAGCCCTCAATGCAAAGGCTCTAGACGCAAATATTGGTGTGGGGGATAACTCAATCAAGGAAACACTGCATGTTGGTGAAGGGCATATTGAAGAAGGATCAGCCGAGTGGTTCTTGTGGGAGAACAACTCCATTTGGCTCACTAACTTCACACACCATCAGGCTTCCAAGCAGCTCTCAAGGAAACTCAGTTTTCACACTCTATGCTTAGTGCCCTTGGAGTGCATTATCTAGGAATGAACCTGGTAGAGCATCCCACACAAACGAATGCTCCACATGCGGGTTTCACATGCCACCAACTCCACATTCACAGGCAACTTCAGCACCACAGCCGTTTTCAGATAGCCCTCAATGCAAAGACTCTAAATGCAAATATTGGTGTGAGAGCTAATTCAATCAAGGAAACACTGCATGTTGGTGAAGGTCATATTGAAGAAGGATCAGCCGAGTGGTTCTTGTGGCAGAACAACTCTATTTGGCTCACTAACTTCACACACCATCAGGCTTCCAAGCAGCTCTCAAGGAAGCTCAGTTTTCACACTCTATGCTTAGTGCCCTTTGAGTGCATTATCTAGGAATGAACCTGGTAGAGCATCCCACACAAACGAATGCTCCACATGCGGGTTTCAGATGCCACCAACTCCACATTCTCACGCAACTTCAGCGCCACAGCCGTTTTCAGATAGCCCTCAATGCAAAGGCTCTAGACGCAAATATTGGTGTGGGAGATAATTCAATCAAGGAAACACTGCATGTTGGTGAAGGGCATATTGAAGAAGGATCAGCCGAGTGGTTCTTGTGGGAGAACAACTCGATTTGGCTCACTAACTTCACACACCATCAGGCTTCCAAGCAGCTCTCAAGGAAACTCAGTTTTCACACTCTATGCTTAGTGCCCTTTGAGTAGCTAGGACTGAAATGAACCTGGTAGAGCATCCCACACAAACGAATGCTCCACATGCGGGTTTCACATGCCACCAACTCCACATTCTCAGGCAACTTCAGAGCCACAGCCGTTTTCAGATAGCCCTCAATGCAAAGGCTCTAGATGCAAATATTGGTGTGAGAGTTAATTCAATCAAGGAAACACTGCATGTTTGTGAAGGGCATATTGAAGAAGGATCAGCCGAGTGGTTCTTGTGGGAGAACAACTCTATTTGACTCACTAACTTCACACACCATCAGGCTTCCAAGCAGCTCTCAAGGAAACTCAGTTTTCACACTCTATGCTTAGTGCCCTTTGAGTGCATTATCTAGCAATGAACCTGGTAGAGCATCCCACACAAACGAATGCTCCACATGCGGGTTTCACATGCCACCAACTCCACATTCACAGGCAACTTCAGCGCCACAGCCGTTTTCGGATAGCCCTCAATGCAAAGGCTCTAGACGCAAATATTGGTGTGGGGGATAATTCAATCAAGGAAACACTGCATGTTGGTGAAGGGCATATTGAAGAAGGATCAGCCGAATGGTTCTTGTGGGAGAACAACTCCATTTGGCTCACTAACTTCACACACCATCAGGCTTCCAAGCAGCTCTCAAGGAAACTCAGTTTTCACACTCTATGCTTAGTGCCCTTTGAGTACCTAGGACTGAAAAGAAGCTTGGTGAGCATCCCACACAAACGAATGCTCCAAATGCGGGTTTCACATGCCACCAACTCCACATTCACAGGCAACTTCAGCGCCACAGCTGTTTTCAGATAGCCCTCAATGCAAAGGCTCTAGACGCAAATATTGGTGTGAGAGCTAATTCAATCAAGGAAACACTGCATGTTGGTGAAGGGCATATTGAAGAAGGATCAGCCGAGTGGTTCTTGTGGAGAACAACTCCATTTGGCTCACTAACTTCACACAACATCAGGCTTTCAAGCAGCTCTCAATGAAACTCAGTTTTCACACTCTATGCTTAGTGCCCTTTGAGTACCTAGGACTGAAATGAAGCTTGTTGAGCATCCCACACAAACGAATGCTCCACATGCGGGTTTCACATGCCACCAACTCCACATTCACAGGCAACTTCAGCACCACAGCCGTTTTCAGATAGCCCTCAATGCAAAGGCTCTAAATGCAAATATTGGTGTGAGAGCTAATTCAATCAAGGAAACACTGCATGTTGGTGAAGGGCATATTGAAGAAGGATCAGCCGAGTGGTTCTTGTGGGAGAACAACTCCATTTGGCTCACTAACTTCACACACCATCAGGCTTCCAAGCAGCTCTCAAGGAAACTCAGTTTTCACACTCTATGCTTAGTGCCCTTTGAGTACCTAGGACTGAAATGAAGCTTGGTGAGCATCCCACACAAACGAATGCTCCACATGCGGGTTTCACATGACAGCAACTCCACATTCTCAGGCAAATTCAGCGCCACAGCATTTTTCAGATAGCCCTCAATGCAAAGGCTCTAGACGCAAATATTGGTGTGAGAGCTAATTCAATCAAGGAAACACTGCATGTTGGTGAAGGGCATATTGAAGAAGGATCAGCCGAGTGGTTCTTGTGGGAGAACAACTCCATTTGGCTCACTAACTTCACACACCATCAGGCTTCCAAGCAGCTCTCAAGGAAACTCAGTTTTCACACTCTATGCTTAGTGCCCTTTGAATACCTAGGACTGAAATGAAGCTTGGTGAGCATCCCACACAAACGAATGCTCCAAATGCGGGTTTCACATGCCACCAACTCCACATTCACAGGCAACTTCAGCGCCACAGCTGTTTTCAGATAGCCCTCAATGCAAAGGCACTAGACGCAAATATTGGTGTGAGAGATAATTCAATCAAGGAAACACTGCATGTTGGTGAAGGGCATATTGAAGAAGGATCAGCCGAGTGGTTCTTGTGGGAGAACAACTCCATTTGGCTCACTAACTTCACACACCATCAGGCTTCCAAGCAGCTCTCAAGGAAACTCAGTTTTCACACTCTATGCTTAGTGCCCTTTGAGTGCATTATCTAGGAATGAACCTGGTAGAGCATCCCACACAAACGAATGCTGCACATGCGGGTTTCACATGCCACCAACTCCACATTCACAGGCAACTTCAGCGCCACAGCCGTTTTCAGATAGCCCTCAATGCAAAGGCTCTAGACGCAAATATTGGTGAGAGCTAATTCAATCAAGGAAACACTGCATGTTGGTGAAGGACATATTGAAGAAGGATCAGCCGAGTGGTTCTTGTGGGAGAACAACTCCATTTGGCTCACTAACTTCACACACCATCAGGCTTCCAAGCAGCTCTCAAGGAAACTCAGTTTTCACACTCTATGCTTAGTGCCCTTTGAGTACCTAGGACTGAAATGAAGCTTGGTGAGCATCCCACACAAATGAATGCTCCACATGCGGGTTTCACATGCCACCAACTCCACATTCACAGGCAACTTCAGCACCACAGCCGTTTTCAGATAGCCCTCAATGCAAAGACTCTAAATGCAAATATTGGTGTGAGAGCTAATTCAATCAAGGAAACACTGCATGTTGGTGAAGGGCATATTGAAGAAGGATCAGCCGAGTGGTTCTTGTGGGAGAACAACTCCATTTGGCTCACTAACTTCACACACCATCAGGCTTCCAAGCAGCTCTCAAGGAAACTCAGTTTTCACACTCTATGCTTAGTACCCTTAGAGTACCTAGGACTGAAATGAAGCTTGGTGAGCATCCCACACAAACGAATGCTCCACATGCGGGTTTCACATGCCACCAACTCCACATTCACAGGCAACTTCAGCGCCACAGCCGTTTTCAGATAGCCCTCAATGCAAAGGCTCTAGATGCAAATATTGTTGTGAGAGTTAATTCAATCAAGGAAGCACTGCATGTTGGTGAAGGGCATATTGAAGAAGGATCAGCCGAATGGTTCTTGTGGGAGAACAACTGCATTTGACTCACTAACTTCACACACCATCAGGCTTCCAAGCAGCTCTCAAGGAAACTCAGTTTTCACACTCTATGCTTAGTGCTCTTTGAGTGCATTATCTAGGAATGAACCTGGTAGAGCATCCCACACAAACGAATGCTCCACATGCGGGTTTCACATGCCACCAACTCCACATTCACAGGCAACTTCAGCGCCACAGCCGTTTTCATTAGCCCTCAATGCAAAGGCTCTAAACACAAATATTGGTGTGGGAGATAATTCAATCAAGGAAACACTGCATGTTGGTGAAGGGCATATTGAAGAAGGATCAGCCGAGTGGTTCTTGTGGGAGAACAACTCCATTTGGCTCACTAACTTCACACACCATCAGGCTTCCAAGCAGCTCTCAAGGAAACTCAGTTTTCACACTCTATGCTTAGTGCCCTTTGCATGGCTAGGACTGAAATGAACCTGGTAGAGCATCCCACA
>NW_026697978.1:0-36619 GCF_030435755.1 Ochotona princeps | reverse complement strand
TTTTGCGTCTAGAGCCTTTGCATTGAGGGCTATCTGAAAACGGCTGTGGCGCTGAGTTGCCTGTGAATGTGAAGTTGGTGGCATGTGAAACCCGCATGTGGAGCATTCGTTTGTGTGGGATGCTCTACCAGGTTCATTCCTAGATAATGCACTCAAAGGGCACTAAGCTTAGAGTGTGAAACTGAGTTCCTTGAGAGCTGCTTGAAGCCTAATGGTGTGTGGAAGTTAGTGAGCCAAATGGAGTTGTTCTCCCACAAGAACCACTCGGCTGATCCTTCTTCAATATGCCCTCACCAAATGCAGTGTTCCTTGATTGAATTAGCTCTCCCACCAATATTTGCGTCTAGAGCCTTTGCATTGAGGGCTATCTGAAAACGGCTGTGGCGCTGAAGTTGCCTGTGAATGTGAAGTTGGTGGCATGTGAAACCCGCATGTGGAGCATTCGTACGTGTGGGATGCTCTACCATGTTCATTCCTAGATAATGCACTCAAAGGGCACTAAGCATAGAGTGTGAAAACTGAGTTTCCTTGAGAGCTGCTTGGAAGCCTGATGGTGTGTGAAGTTAGTGAGCCAAATGGAGTTGTTCTCCCACAAGAACCACTCGGCTGATCCTTCTTCAATATGCCCTTCACCAACATGCAGTGTTTCCTTGATTGAATTAGCTCTCACACCAATATTTGCATCTAGAGCCTTTGCATTGAGGGCTATCTGAAAACGGCTGTGGCGCTGAAGTTGCCTGTGAATGTGGAGTTGGTGGCATGTGAAACCCGCATGTGGAGCATTCGTTTGTGTGGGATGCTGACCAAGCTTCATTTCAGTCCTAGGCTACACAAAGGGCACTAAGCATAGAGTGTGAGAACTGAGTTTCTTGAGAGCTGCTTGGAAGCCTGATGGTGTGTGAAGTTAGTGAGCCAAATGGAGTTGTTCTCCCACAAGAACCACTCGGCTGATCCTTCTTCAATATGCCCTTCACCAACATGCAGTGTTTCCTTGATTGAATTAGCTCTCACACAATATTTGCGTCTAGAGCCTTTGCATTGAGGGCTATCTGAAAACGGCTGTGGCGCTGAAGTTGCCTGTGAATGTGAAGTTGGTGGCATGTGAAACCCGCATGTGGAGCATTCGTGTATGTGGATGCTCTCCAAGCTTCATTTCAGTCCTAGGCACTCAAAGGGCACTAAGCATAGAGTGTGAAACTGAGTTTCCTTGAGAGCTGCTTGGAGCCTGATGGTGTGTGAAGTTAGTGAGCCAAATGGAGTTGTTCTCCCACAAGAACCACTCGGCTGATCCTTCTTCAATATGCCCTTCACCAACATGCAGTGTTTCCTTGATTGAATTAGCTCTCACACCAATATTTGCATCTAGAGCCTTTGCATTGAGGGCTATCTGAAAACGGCTGTGGCGCTGAAGTTGCCTGTGAATGTGGAGTTGGTGGCATGTGAAACCCGCATGTGGAGCATTCGTGTATGTGGGATGCTCTCCAAGCTTCATTTCAGTCCTATGCCCTCAAAGGGCACTAAGCATAGAGTGTGAAAACTGAGTTTCCTTGAGAGCTGCTTGGAAGCCTGATGGTGTGTGAAGTTAGTGAGCCAATGGAGTTGTTCTCCACTAGAACCACTCGGCTGATCCTTCTTCAATATGCCCTTCACCAACATGCAGTGTTTCCTTGATTGAATTAGCTCTCACACCAATATTTGCGTCTAGAGCCTTTGCATTGAGGGCTATCTGAAAACGGCTGTGGCGCTGAAGTTGCCTGTGAATGTGAAGTTGGTGGCATGTGAAACCCGCATGTGGAGCATTCGTGTATGTGGGATGCTCTCCAAGCTTCATTCAGTCCTAGCCCTCAAAGGGCACTAAGCATAGAGTGTGAAAACTGAGTTTCCTTGAGAGCTGCTTGGAAGCCTGATGGTGTGTGAAGTTAGTGAGCCAAATGGAGTTGTTCTCCCACAAGAACCACTCGGCTGATCCTTCTTCAATATGCCCTTCACCAACATGCAGTGTTTCCTTGATTGAATTAGCTCTCACACCAATATTTGCGTCTAGAGCCTTTGCATTGAGGGCTATCTGAAAACGGCTGTGGCGATGAAGTTGCCTGTGAATGTGGATTTGGTGGCACGTGAAACCCGCATGTGGAGCATTCGTTTGTGTGGGATGCTCTACAGGTTCATTCCTAGATAATGCACTCAAGGGCACTAAGCATAGAGTGTGAAAACTGAGTTTCCTTGAGAGCTGCTTGGAAGCCTGATGGTGTGTGAAGTTAGTGAGCCAAATGGAGTTGTTCTCCCACAAGAACCACTCGGCTGATCTTCTTCAATATGCCCTTCACCAACATGCAGTGTTTCCTTGATTGAATTAGCTCTCACACAATATTTGCGTCTAGAGCCTTTGCATTGAGGGCTATCTGAAAACGGCTGTGGCGCTGAAGTTGCCTGTGAATGTGAGTTGGTGCATGTGAAACCCGCATGTGGAGCATTCGTTTGTGTGGGATGCTCTACCAGGTTCATTCCTAGATAATGCACTCAAAGGGCACTAAGCTTAGAGTGTGAAAACTGAGTTTCCTTGAGAGCTGCTTGGAAGCCTGATGGTGTGTGAAGTTAGTGAGCCAAATGGAGTTGTTCTTCCACAAGAACCACTCGGCTGATCCTTCTTCAATATGCCCTTCACCAACATGCAGTGTTTCCTTGACTTGAATTAGCTCTCACACCATATTTGCGTCTAGAGCCTTTGCATTGAGGGCTATCTGAAAACGGCTGTGGCGCTGAAGTTGCCTGTGAATGTGGAGTTGGTGGCATGTGAAACCGCATGTGGAGCATTCGTTTATGTGGGATGCTCTACCAGGTTCATTTCAGTCCTAGGCACTCAACGGGCACTAAGCATAGAGTGTGAAAACTGAGTTTCCTTGAGAGCTGCTTGGAAGCCTGATGGTGTGTGAAGTTAGTGACCAAATGGAGTTGTTCTCCCACAAGAACCACTCGGCTGATCCTTCTTCAATATGCCCTTCACCAACATGCAGTGTTTCCTTGATTGAATTAGCTCTCACACCAATATTTGCATCTAGAGGCTTTGCATTGAGGGCTATCTGAAAACGGCTGTGGCGCTGAAGTTGCCTGTGAATGTGGAGTTGGTGGCATGAGAAACCCGCATGTGGAGCATTCGTGTATGTGGGGATGCTCTCCAAGCTTCATTTCAGTCCTATGCCCTCAAAGGGCACTAAACATAGAGTGTGAAAACTGAGTTTCCTTGAGAGCTGCTTGGAAGCCTGATGGTGTGTGAAGTTAGTGAGCCAAATGGAGTTGTTCTCCCACAAGAACCACTCGGCTGATCCTTCTTCAATATGCCCTTCACCAACATGCAGTGTTTCCTTGATTGAATTAGCTCTCACACCAATATTTGCGTCTAGAGCTTTGCATTGAGGGCTATCTGAAAACGGCTGTGGCGCTGAAGTTGCCTGTGAATGTGAAGTTGGTGATGTGAAACCCCGGAAAATGGTGGAGGCATAACCGCATGTGGGCATCGGTTGGGATGCTCTCCAAGCTTCATTTCAGTCCTAGGCACTCAAAGGGCACTAAGCATAGAGTGTGAAAACTGAGTTTCCTTGAGAGCTGCTTGGAAGCCTGATGGTGTGTGAAGTTAGTGAGCCAAATGGAGTTGTTCTCCCACAAGAACCACTCGGCTGATCCTTCTTCAATATGCCCTTCACCAACATGCAGTGTTTCCTTGATTGAATTAGCTCTCACACGAATACTTGCGTCTAGAGCCTTGCATTGAGGGCTATCTGAAAACGGCTGTGGCGCTGAAGTTGCCTGGAATGTGGAGTTGGTGGCATGTGAAACCCGCAAGTGGAGCATTCATACGTGTGGGATGCTCTACCATGTTCATTCCTAGATAATGCACTCAAAGGGCACTAAGCATAGAGTGTGAAAACTGAGTTTTCTTGAGAGCTGCTTGGAAGCCTGATGGTGTGTGAAGTTAGTGAGCCAAATGGAGTTGTTCTCCCACAAGAACCACTCGGCTGATTCTCTTCAATATGCCCTTCACCAACATGCAGTGTTTCCTTGATTGAATTAGCTCTCACACCAATATTGCGTCTAGAGCCTTTGCATTGAGGGCTATCTGAAAACGGCTGTGGCGCTGAAGTTGCCTGTGAATGTGGAGTTGGTGGCATGTGAAACCCGCATGTGGAGCATTCGTACGTGTGGGATACTCTACCATGTTCAATCCTAGATAATGCACTCAAAGGGCACTAAGCATAGAGTGTGAAAACTGAGTTTCTTGAGAGCTGCTTGGAAGCCTGATGGTGTGTGAAGTTAGTGAGCCAAATGGAGTTGTTCTCCACAAGAACCACTCGGCTGATTCTTCTTCAATATGCCCTTCACCAACATGCAGTGTTTCCTTGATTGAATTAGCTCTCACACCAATATTTGCGTCTAGAGCCTTTGCATTGAGGGCTATCTGAAAACGGCTGTGGCGCTGAAGTTGCCTGTGAATGTGAGTTGTGTCATGTGAAACCCGCAAGTGGAGCATTCGTACGTGTGGGATGCTCTACCAGGTTCATTCAGTCCTAGGCACTCAAAGGGCACTAAACAGAGTGTGAAAACTGAGTTCCTTGAGAGCTGCTTGGAAGCCTGATGGTGTGTGAAGTTAGTGAGCCAAATGGAGTTGTTCTCCCACAAGAACCACTCGGCTGATCCTTCTTCAATATGCCCTTCACCAACATGCAGTGTTTCCTTGATTGAATTAGCTCTCACACCAATATTTGCGTCTAGAGCCTTTGCATTGAGGGCTATCTGAAAACGGCTGTGGCACTGAAGTTGCCTGTGAATGTGAAGTTGGTGGCATGTGAAACCCGCATGTGGAGCATTCGTGTATGTGGATGCTCTCCAAGCTTCATTTCAGTCCTAGGCACTCAAAGGGCACTAAGCATAGAGTGTGAAAACTGAGTTCCTTGAGAGCTGCTTGGAAGCCTAATGGTGTGTGAAGTTAGTGAGCCAAATGGAGTTGTTCTCCCACAAGAACCACTCGGCTGATCCTTCTTCAATATGCCCTTCACCAACATGCAGTGTTTCCTTGATTGAATTAGCTCTCACACCAATATTTGCGTCTAGAGCCTTTGCATTGAGGGCTATCTGAAAACGGCTGTGGCGCTGAAGTTGCCTGTGAATGTGGAGTTGGTGGCATGTGAAACCCGCAAGTGGAGCATTCGTTTGTGTGGGATGCTCTACCATGTTCATTCCTAGATAATGCACTCAAAGGGCACTAAGCATAGAGTGTGAAAACTGAGTTTCCTTGAGAGCTGCTTGGAAGCCTGATGGTGTGTGAAGTTAGTGAGCCAAGTGGAGTTGTTCTCCCACAAGAACCACTCGGCTGATTCTTCTTCAATATGCCCTTCACCAACATGCAGTGTTTCCTTGATTGAATTAGCTCTCACACCAATATTTGCGTCTAGAGCCTTTGCATTGAGGGCTATCTGAAAACGACTGTGGAACTGAAGTTGCCTGTGAATGTGGAGTTGGTGGCATGTGAAACCCGCATGTGGAGCATTCGTTATGTGGGATGCTCTCCAAGATTCATTTCAGTCTTAGGCCCTCAAAGGGCACTAAACATAGAGTGTGAAAACTGAGTTTCCTTGAGAGCTGCTTGGAAGCCTGATGGTGTGTGAAGTTAGTGAGCCAAATGGAGTTGTTCTCCCACAAGAACCACTCGGCTGATCCTTCTTCAATATGCCCTTCACCAACATGCAGTGTTTCCTTGATTGAATTAGCTCTCACACCAATATTTGTGCCTACAGCCTTTGCATTGAGGGCTATCTGAAAACGGCTGTGGCGCTGAAGTTGCCTGTGAATGTGGAGTTGGTGTGCAAGTGGAGCATTCGTTTGTGTGGGATGCTCTACCATGTTCATATTCCTAGATAATGCACTCAAAGGGCACTAAGCATAGAGTGTGAAAACTGAATTTCCTTGAGAGCTGCTTGGAAGCCTGATGGTGTGTGAAGTTAGTGAGCCAAATGGAGTTGTTCTCCCACAAGAACCACTCGGCTGATCCTTCTTTAATATGCCCTTCACCAACATGCAGTGTTTCCTTGATTGAATTAGCTCTCACACCAATATTTGCGTCTAGAGCCTTTGCATTGAGGGCTATCTGAAAACGGCTGTGGCGCTGAAGTTGCCTGTGAATGTGGAGTTGGTGGCATGTGAAACCCGCATGTGGAGCATTCCTTTGTGTGGGATGCTTTCCAAGCTTCATTTCAGTCCTAGGCACACAATGGGCACTAAGTTTAGAGTGTGAAAACTGAGTTTCCTTGAGAGCTGCTTGGAAGCCTGATGGTGTGTGAAGTTAGTGAGCCAAATGGAGTTGTTCTCCCACAAGAACCACTCGGCTGATCCTTCTTCAATATGTCCTTCACCAACATGCACTGTTTCCTTGATTGAATTAGATCTCACACCAATATTTGCGTCTAGAGCCTTTGCATTGAGGGCTATCTGAAAACGGCTGTGGCGCTGAAGTTGCCTGTGAATGTGGAGTTGGTGGCATGTGAAACCCGCATGTGGAGCATTCGTTTGTGTGGGATGCTCTACCAGGTTCATTCCTAGATAATGCATTCAAACGGCACTAAGCATAGAGTGTGAAAACTGAGTTTCCTTGAGAGCTGCTTGGAAGCCTGATGGTGTGTGAAGTTAGTGAGCCAAATGGAGTTGTTCTCCCACAAGAACCACTCAGCTGATCCTTCTTCAATATGCCCTTCACCAACATGCAGTGTTTCCTTGATTGAATTAGCTCTCACACCAATATTTGCGTCTAGAGCCTTTGCATTGAGGGCTATCTGAAAACGGCTGTGGCGCTGAAGTTGCCTGTGAATGTGGAGTTGGTGGCATGTGAAACCCGCATGTGGAGCATTCGTTTGTGTGGGATGCTCTACCAGGTTCATTTCAGTCCTAGCCATACAAAGGGCACTAAGCATAGAGTGTGAAAACTGAGTTTCCTTGAGAGCTGCTTGGAAGCCTGATGGTGTGTGAAGTTAGTGAGCCAAATGGAGTTGTTCTTCCACAAGAACCACTCGGCTGATCCTTCTTCAATATGCCCTTCACCAACATGCAGTGTTTCCTTGATTGAATTAGCTCTCACACCAATATTTGCGTCTAGAGCCTTTGCATTGAGGGCTATCTGAAAACGGCTGTTTCGCTGAAGTTGCCTGTAAATGTGGAGTTGGTGGCATGTGAAACCCGCATGTGGAGCATTCGTTTGTGTGGGATGCTCTACCAGGTTCATTTCAGTCCTAGCCATACAAAGGGCACTAAGCATAGAGTGTGAAAACTGAGTTTCCTTGAGAGCTGCTTGGAAGCCTGATGGTGTGTGAAGTTAGTGAGCCAAATGGAGTTGTTCTCCCACAAGAACCACTCGGCTGATCCTTCTTCAATATGCCCTTCACCAACATGCAGTGTTTCCTTGATTGAATTAGCTCTCACACCAATATTTGCGTCTAGAGCCTTTGCATTGAGGGCTATCTGAAAACGGCTGTGGCGCTGAAGTTGCCTGTGAATGTGGAGTTGGTGGCATGTGAAACCCGCATGTGGAGCATTCGTTTGTGTGGGATGCTCTACCAGGTTCATTCCTAGATAATGCACTCAAAGGGCACTAAGCATAGAGTGTGAAAACTGAGTTTCCTTGAGAGCTGCTTGGAAGCCTGATGGTGTGTGACGTTAGTGAGCCAAATGGAGTTGTTCTCCCACAAGAACCACTCGGCTGATCCTTCTTCAATATGCCCTTCACCAACATGCAGTGTTTCCTTGATTGAATTAGCTCTCACACCAATATTTGCGTCTAGAGCCTTTGCATTGAGGGCTATCTGAAAACGGCTGTGGCGCTGAAGTTGCCTGTGAATGTGGAGTTGGTGGCATGTGAAACCCGCATGTGGAGCATTCGTTTGTGTGGGATGCTGACCAAGCTTCATTTCAGTCCTAGGCACACAAAGAGCACTAAGCATAGAGTGTGAGAATTGAGTTTCCTTGAGAGCTGCTTGGAAGCCTGATGGTGTGTGAAGTTAGTGAGCCAAATGGAGTTGTTCTCCCACAAGAACCACTCGGCTGATCCTTCTTCAATATGCCCTTCACCAACATGCAGTGTTTCCTTGATTGAATTAGCTCTCACACCAATATTTGCGTCTAGAGCCTTTGCATTGAGGGCTATCTGAAAACAGCTGTGGCGCTGAAGTTGTCTGTGAATGTGGAGTTGGTGGCATGTGAAACCCGCATGTGGAGCATTCGTTTGTTTGGGATGCTCTACCAGGTTCATTTCAGTCCCAGCCATACAAAGGGCACTAAGCATAGAGTGTGAAAACTGAGTTTCCTTGAGAGCTGCTTGGAAGCCTGATGGTGTGTGAAGTTAGTGAGCCAAATGGAGTTGTTCTCCCACAAGAACCACTCGGCTGATCCTTCTTCAATATGCCCTTCACCAACATGCAGTGTTTCCTTGATTGAATTAGCTCTCACACCAATATTTGCGTCTAGAGCCTTTGCATTGAGGGCTATCTGAAAACGGCTGTGGCGCTGAAGTTGCCTGTGAATGCGGAGGTGGTGGCATGTGAAACCCGCATGTGGAGCATTCGTTTGTGTGGGATGCTCTACCAGGTTCATTCCTAGATAATGCACTCAAAGGGCACTAAGCATAGAGTGTGAAAACTGAGTTTCCTTGAGAGCTGCTTGGAAGCCTGATGGTGTGTGAAGTTAGTGAGCCAAATGGAGTTGTTCTCCCACAAGAACCACTCGGCTGATCCTTCTTCAATATGCCCTTCACCAACATGCAGTGTTTCCTTGATTGAATTAGCTCTCACACCAATATTTGCGTCTAGAGCCTTTGCATTGAGGGCTATCTGAAAATGGCTGTGGCGCTAAAGTTGCCTGTGAATGTGGAGTTGGTGGCATGTGAAACCCGCATGTGGAGCATTCGTTTGTGTGGGATGCTCTACCAGGTTCATTCCTAGATAATGCACTCAAAGGGCACTAAGCATAGAGTGTGAGACTGAGTTTCCTTGAGAGCTGCTTGGAAGCCTGATGGTGTGTGAAGTTAGTGAGCCAAATGGAGTTGTTCTCCCACAAGAACCACTCGGCTGATCCTTCTTCAATATGCCCTTCACCAACATGCAGTGTTTCCTTGATTGAATTAGCTCTCACACCAATATTTGCGTCTAGAGCCTTTGCATTGAGGGCTTTCTGAAAACGGCTGTGGCGCTGAAGTTGCCTGTGAGTGTGGAGGTGGTGGCATGTGAAACCCGCATGTGGAGCATTCGTTTGTGTGGGATGCTCTACCAGGTTCATTCCTAGATAATGCACTCAAAGGGCACTAAGCATAGAGTGTGAAAACTGAGTTTCCTTGAGAGCTGCTTGGAAGCCTGATGGTGTGTGAAGTTAGTGAGCCAAATGGAGTTGTTCTCCCACAAGAACCACTCGGCTGATCCTTCTTCAATATGCCCTTCACCAACATGCAGTGTTTCCTTGATTGAATTAGCTCTCACACCAATATTTGCGTCTAGAGCCTTTGCATTGAGGGCTATCTGAAAACGGCTGTGGCGCTGAAGTTGCCTGTGAATGTGGAGGTGGTGGCATGTGAAACCCGCATGTGGAGCATTCGTTTGTGTGGGATGCTCTACCAGGTTCATTCCTAGATAATGCACTCAAAGTGCACTAAGCATAGAGTGTGAAAACTGAGTTTCCTTGAGAGCTGCTTGGAAGCCTGATGGTGTGTGACGTTAGTGAGCCAAATGGAGTTGTTCTCCCACAAGAACCACTCGGCTGATCCTTCTTCAATATGCCCTTCACCAACATGCAGTGTTTCCTTGATTGAATTAGCTCTCACACAAATATTTGCGTCTAGAGCCTTTGCATTGAGGGCTATCTGAAAACGGCTGTGGCGCTGAAGTTGCCTGTGAGTGTGGAGGTGGTGGCATGTGAAACCCGCATGTGGAGCATTCGTTTGTGTGGGATGCTGACCAAGCTTCATTTCAGTCCTAGGCACACAAAGAGCACTAAGCATAGAGTGTGAAAATTGATTTTCCTTGAGAGCTGCTTGGAAGCCTGATGGTGTGTGAAGTTAGTGAGCCAAATGGAGTTGTTCTCCCACAAGAACCACTCGGCTGATCCTTCTTCAATATGCCCTTCACCAACATGCAGTGTTTCCTTGATTGAATTAGCTCTCACACCAATATTTGCGTCTAGAGCCTTTGCATTGAGGGCTATCTGAAAACAGCTGTGGCGCTGAAGTTGTCTGTGAATGTGGAGTTGGTGGCATGTGAAACCCGCATGTGGAGCATTCGTTTGTTTGGGATGCTCTACCAGGTTCATTTCAGTCCTAGCCATACAAAGGGCACTAATCATAGAGTGTGAAAACTGAGTTTCCTTGAGAGCTGCTTGGAAGCCTGATGGTGTGTGAAGTTAGTGAGCCAAATGGAGTTGTTCTCCCACAAGAACCACTCGGCTGATCCTTCTTCAATATGCCCTTCACCAACATGCAGTGTTTCCTTGATTGAATTAGCTCTCACACCAATATTTGCGTCTAGAGCCTTTGCATTGAGGGCTATCTGAAAACGGATGTGGCGCTGAAGTTGCCTGTGAATGTGGAGGTGGTGGCATGTGAAACCCGCATGTGGAGCATTCGTTTGTGTGGGATGCTCTACCAGGTTCATTCCTAGATAATGCACTCAAAGGGCACTAAGCATAGAGTGTGAAAACTGAGTTTCCTTGAGAGCTGTTTGGAAGCCTGATGGTGTGTGAAGTTAGTGAGCCAAATGGAGTTGTTCTCCCACAAGAACCAGTCGGCTGATCCTTCTTCAATATGCCCTTCACCAACATGCAGTGTTTCCTTGATTGAATTAGCTCTCACACCAATATTTGCGTCTAGAGCCTTTGCATTGAGGGCTATCTGAAAACGGCTGTGGCGCTGAAGTTGCCTGTGAATGTGGAGTTGTTGGCATGTGAAACCCGCATGTGGAGCATTCGTTTGTGTGGGATGCTCTACCAGGTTCATTCCTAGATAATGCACTCAAAGGGCACTAAGCATAGAGTGTGAAAACTGAGTTTCCTTGAGAGCTGCTTGGAAGCCTGATGGCGTGTGAAGTTAGTGAGCCAAATGGAGTTGTTCTCCCACAAGAACCACTCGGCTGATCCTTCTTCAATATGCGCTTCACCAACATGCAGTGTTTCCTTGATTGAATTAGCTCTCACACCAATATTTGCGTCTAGAGCCTTTGCATTGAGGGCTATCTGAAAACGGCTGTGGCGCTGAAGTTGCCTGTGAATGTGGAGTTGGTGGCATGTGAAACCCGCATGTGGAGCATTCCTTTGTGTGGGATGCTCTACCAGGTTCATTCCTAGATAATGCACTCAAAGGGCACTAAGCATAGAGTGTGAAAACTGAGTTTCCTTGAGAGCTGCTTGGAAGCCTGATGGTGTGTGAAGTTAGTGAGCCAAATGGAGTTGTTCTCCCACAAGAACCACTCGGCTGATCCTTCTTCAATATGCCCTTCACCAACATGCAGTGTTTCCTTGATTGAATTAGCTCTCACACCAATATTTGCGTCTAGAGCCTTTGCATTGAGGGCTATCTGAAAACGGCTGTGGCGCTGAAGTTGACTGTGAATGTGGAGTTGGTGGCATGTGAAACCCGCATGTGGAGCATTCGTTTATGAGGGATGCTCTACCAGCTTCATTTCAGTCCTAGGCACTCAAAGGGCACTAAGCATAGAGTGTGAAAACTGAGTTTCCTTGAGAGCTGCTTGGAAGCCTGATGGTGTGTGAAGTTAGTGAGCCAAATGGAGTTGTTCTCCCACAAGAACCACTCGGCTGATCCTTCTTCAATATGCCCTTCACCAACATGCAGTGTTTCCTTGATTGAATTAGCTCTCACACCAATATTTGCGTCTAGAGCCTTTGCATTGAGGGCTATCTGAAAACGGCTGTGGCGCTGAAGTTGCCTGTGAATGTGGAGTTGGTGGCTTGTGAAACAAGCATGTGGAGCATTCGTTTGTGTGGGATGCTCTACCAGGTTCATTCCTAGATAATGCACTTAAAGGGCACTAAGCATAGAGTGTGAAAACTGAGTTTCCTTGAGAGCTGCTTGGAAGCCTGATGGTGTGTGAAGTTAGTGAGCCAAATGGAGTTGTTCTCCCACAAGAACCACTCGGCTGATTCTTCTTCAATATGCCCTTCACCAACATGCAGTGTTTCCTTCATTGAATTAGCTCTCACACCAATATTTGCGTCTAGAGCCTTTGCATTGAGGGCTATCTGAAAACGGCTGTGGCGCTGAAGTTGCCTGTGAATGTGGAGTTGGTGGCATGTGAAACCCGCATGTGGAGCATTCGTTTGTGTGGGATGCTCTACCAGGTTCATTCCTAGATAATGCACTCAAAGGGCACTAAGCATAGAGTGTGAAAACTGAGTTTCCTTGAGAGCTGCTTAAAAGCCTGATGGTATGTGAAGTTAGTGAGCCAAATGGAGTTGTTCTCCCACAAGAACCAGTCGGCTGATCCTTCTTCAATATGCCCTTCACCAACATGCAGTGTTTCCTTGATTGAATTAGCTCTCACACCAATATTTGCGTCTAGAGCCTTTGCATTGAGGGCTATCTGAAAACGGCTGTGGCGCTGAAGTTGCCTGTGAATGTGGAGTTGTTGGCATGTGAAACCCGCATGTGGAGCATTCGTTTGTGTGGGATGCTCTACCAGGTTCATTCCTAGATAATGCACTCAAAGGGCACTAAGCATAGAGTGTGAAAACTGAGTTTCCTTGAGAGCTGCTTGGAAGCCTGATGGTGTGTGAAGTTAGTGAGCCAAATGGAGTTGTTCTCCCACAAGAACCACTCGGCTGATCCTTCTTCAATATGCCCTTCACCAACATGCAGTGTTTCCTTGATTGAATTAGCTCTCACACCAATATTTGCGTCTAGAGCCTTTGCATTGAGGGCTATCTGAAAACGGCTGTGGCGCTGAAGTTGCCTGTGAATGTGGAGTTGGTGGCATGTGAAACCCGCATGTGGAGCATTCCTTTGTGTGGGATGCTCTCCAAGCTTCATTTCAGTCCTAGGCCCTCAAAGGGCACTAAACATAGAGTGTGAAAACTGAGTTTCCTTGAGAGCTGCTTGGAAGCCTGATGGTGTGTGAAGTTAGTGAGCCAAATGGAGTTGTTCTCCCACAAGAACCACTCGGCTGATCCTTCTTCAATATGCCCTTCACCAACATGCAGTGTTTCCTTGATTGAATTAGCTCTCACACCAATATTTGCGTCTAGAGCCTTTGCATTGAGGGCTATCTGAAAACGGCTGTTTCGCTGAAGTTGTCTGTGAATGTGGAGGTGGTGGCATGTGAAACGCGCATGTGGAGCATTCGTTTGTGTGGGATGCTCTACCAGGTTCATTCCTAGATAATGCACTCAAAGAGCACTAAGTATAGAGTGTGAAAACTGAGTTTCCTTGAGAGCTGCTTGGAAGCCTGATGGTGTGTGAAGTTAGTGAGCCAAATGGAGTTGTTCTCCCACAAGAACCACTCGGCTGATCCTTCTTCAATATGCCCTTCACCAACATGCAGTGTTTCCTTGATTGAATTAGCTCTCACACCAATATTTGCGTCTAGAGCCTTTGCATTGAGGGCTATCTGAAAACGGCTGTGGCGCTGAAGTTGCCTGTGAATGTGGAGTTGGTGGCATGTGAAACCCGCATGTGGAGCATTCGTTTGTGTGGGATGCTCTACCAGGTTCATTTCAGTCCTAGCCATACAAATGGCATAAAGCATAGAGTGTAAAAACTGAGTTTCCTTGAGAGCTGCTTGGAAGCCTGATGGTGTGTGAAGTTAGTGAGCCAAATGGAGTTGTTCTCCCACAAGAACCACTCGGCTGATCCTTCTTCAATATGCCCTTCACCAACATGCAGTGTTTCCTTGATTGAATTAGCTCTCACACCAATATTTGCGTCTAGAGCCTTTGCATTGAGGGCTATCTGAAAATGGCTGTGGCGCTGAAGTTGCCTGTGAATGTGGAGTTGGTGGCATGTGAAACCCGCATGTGGAGCATTCGTTTGTGTGGGATGCTCTACCAGGTTCATTCCTAGATAATGCACTCAAAGGGCACTAAGCATAGAGTGTGAAAACTGAGTTTCCTTGAGAGCTGCTTGGAAGCCTGATGGTGTGTGACGTTAGTGAGCCAAATGGAGTTGTTCTCCCACAAGAACCAGTCGGCTGATCCTTCTTCAATATGCCCTTCACCAACATGCAGTGTTTCCTTGATTGAATTAGCTCTCACACCAATATTTGCGTCTAGAGCCTTTGCATTGAGGGCTATCTGAAAACGGCTGTGGCGCTGAAGTTGCCTGTGAATGTGGAGTTGTTGGCATGTGAAACCCGCATGTGGAGCATTCGTGTATGTGGGATGCTGACCAAGCTTCATTTCAGTCCTAGGCACACAAAGAGCACTAAGCATAGAGTGTGAAAATTGAGTTTCCTTGAGAGCTGCTTGGAAGCCTGATGGTGTGTGAAGTTAGTGAGCCAAATGGAGTTGTTCTCCACAAGAACCACTCGGCTGATCCTTCTTCAATATGCCCTTCACCAACATGCAGTGTTTCCTTGATTGAATTAGCTCTCACACCAATATTTGCGTCTAGAGCCTTTGCATTGAGGGCTATCTGAAAACAGCTGTGGCGCTGAAGTTGTCTGTGAATGTGGAGTTGGTGGCATGTGAAACCCGCATGTGGAGCATTCGTTTGTTTGGGATGCTCTACCAGGTTCATTTCAGTCCTAGCCATACAAAGGGCACTAAGCATAGAGTGTGAAAACTGAGTTTCCTTGAGAGCTGCTTGGAAGCCTGATGGTGTGTGAAGTTAGTGAGCCAAATGGAGTTGTTCTCCCACAAGAACCACTCGGCTGATCCTTCTTCAATATGCCCTTCACCAACATGCAGTGTTTCCTTGATTGAATTAGCTCTCACACCAATATTTGCGTCTAGAGCCTTTGCATTGAGGGCTATCTGAAAACGGCTGTTTCGCTGAAGTTGCCTGTGAGTGTGGAGGTGGTGGCATGTGAAACCCGCATGTGGAGCATTCGTTTGTGTGGGATGCTCTACCAGGTTCATTCCTAGATAATGCACTCAAAGGGCACTAAGCATAGAGTGTGAAAACTGAGTTTCCTTGAGAGCTGCTTGGAAGCCTGATGGTGTGTGAAGTTAGTGAGCCAAATGGAGTTGTTCTCCCACAAGAACCACTCGGCTGATCCTTCTTCAATATGCCCTTCACCAACATGCAGTGTTTCCTTGATTGAATTAGCTCTCACACCAATATTTGCGTCTAGAGCCTTTGCATTGAGGGCTATCTGAAAACGGCTGTGGCGCTGAAGTTGCCTGTGAGTGTGGAGTTGGTGGCATGTGAAACCCGCGTGTGGAGCATTCGTTTGTGTGGGATGCTCTACCAGGTTCATTCCTAGATAATGCACTCAAAGGGCACTAAGCATAGAGTGTGAAAACTGAGTTTCCTTGAGAGCTGCTTGGAAGCCTGATGGTGTGTGAAGTTAGTGAGCCAAATGGAGTTGTTCTCCCACAAGAACCAGTCGGCTGATCCTTCTTCAATATGCCCTTCACCAACATGCAGTGTTTCCTTCATTGAATTAGCTCTCACACCAATATTTGCGTCTAGAGCCTTTGCATTGAGGGCTATCTGAAAACGGCTGTGGCGCTGAAGTTGCCTGTGAATGTGGAGTTGGTGGCATGTGAAACCCGCATGTGGAGCATTCGTTTGTGTGGGATGCTGACCAAGCTTCATTTCAGTCCTAGGCACACAAAGAGCACTAAGCATAGAGTGTGAAAATTGAGTTTCCTTGAGAGCTGCTTGGAAGCCTGACGGTGTGTGAAGTTAGTGAGCCAAATAGAGTTGTTCTCCCACAAGAACCACTCGGCTGATCCTTCTTCAATATGCCCTTCACCAACATGCAGTGTTTCCTTGATTGAATTAGCTCTCACACCAATATTTGCGTCTAGAGCCTTTGCATTGAGGGCTATCTGAAAACAGCTGTGGCGCGGAAGTTGCCTGTGAATGTGGAGTTGGTGGCATGTGAAACCCGCATGTGGAGCATTCGTTTGTTTGGGATGCTCTACCAGGTTCATTTCAGTCCTAGCCATATAAAGGGCACTAAGCATAGAGTGTGAAAACTGAGTTTCCTTGAGAGCTGCTTGGAAGCCTGATGGTGTGTGAAGTTAGTGAGCCAAATGGAGTTGTTCTCCCACAAGAACCACTCGGCTGATCCTTCTTCAATATGCCCTTCACCCACATGCAGTGTTTCCTTGATTGAATTAGCTCTCACACCAATATTTGCGTCTAGAGCCTTTGCATTGAGGGCTATCTGAAAACGGCTGTGGCGCTGAAGTTGCCTGTGAATGTGGAGTTGGTGGCATGTGAAAACCCGCATGTGGAGCATTCGTTTGTGTGGGATGCTCTACCAGGTTCATTCTTAGATAATGCACTCAAAGGGCACTAAGCATAGAGTGTGAAAACTGAGTTTCCTTGAGAGCTGCTTGGAAGCCTGATGGTGTGTGAAGTTAGTGAGCCAAATGGAGTTGTTCTCCCACAAGAACCACTCGGCTGATCCTTCTTCAATATGCCCTTCACCAACATGCAGTGTTTCCTTGATTGAATTAGCTCTCACACCAATATTTGCATCTAGAGCCTTTGCATTGAGGGCTATCTGAAAACGGCTGTGGCGCTGAAGCTGCCTGTGAGTGTGGAGGTGGTGGCATGTGAAACCCGCATGTGGAGCATTCGTTTGTGTGGGATGCTCTACCAGGTTCATTCCTAGATAATGCACTCAAAGGGCACTAAGCATAGAGTGTGAAAACTGAGTTTCCTTGAGAGCTGCTTGGAAGCCTGATGGTGTGTGAAGTTAGTGAGCCAAATGGAGTTGTTCTCCCACAAGAACCACTCGGCTGATCCTTCTTCAATATGCCCTTCACCCACATGCAGTGTTTCCTTGATTGAATTAGCTCTCACACCAATATTTGCGTCTAGAGCCTTTGCATTGAGGGCTATCTGAAAACGGCTGTGGCGCTGAAGTTGCCTGTGAATGTGGAGATGGTGGCATGTGAACCCCGCATGTGGAGCATTCGTTTGTGTAGAATGCTCTACCAGGTTCATTCCTAGATAATGCACTCAAAGGGCACTAAGCATAGAGTGTGAAAACTGAGTTTCCTTGAGAGCTGTTTGGAAGCCTGATGGTGTGTGAAGTTAGTGAGCCAAATGGAGTTGTTCTCCCACAAGAACCACTCGGCTGATCCTTCTTCAATATGCGCTTCACCAACATGCAGTGTTTCCTTGATTGAATTAGCTCTCACACCAATATTTGCGTCTAGAGCCTTTGCATTGAGGGCTATCTGAAAACGGCTGTGGCGCTGAAGTTGCCTGTGAATGTGGAGTTGGTGGCATGTGAAACCCGCATGTGGAGCATTCGTTTGTGTGGGATGCTCTACCAGGTTCATTCCTAGATAATGCACTCAAAGGGCACTAAGCATAGAGTGTGAAAACTGAGTTTCCTTGAGAGCTGCTTGGAAGCCTGATGGTGTGTGAAGTTAGTGAGCCAAATGGAGTTGTTCTCCCACAAGAACCACTCGGCTGATTCTTCTTCAATATGCCCTTCACCAACATGCAGTGTTTCCTTGATTGAATTAGCTCTCACACCAATATTTGCGTCTAGAGCCTTTGCATTGAGGGCTATCTGAAAACGGCTGTGGCGCTGAAGTTGACTGTGAATGTGGAGTTGGTGGCATGTGAAACCCGCATGTGGAGCATTCGTTTATGAGGGATGCTCTACCAGCTTCATTTCAGTCCTAGGCACTCAAAGGGCACTAAGCATAGAGTGTGAAAACTGAGTTTCCTTGAGAGCTGCTTGGAAGCCTGATGGTGTGTGAAGTTAGTGAGCCAAATGGAGTTGTTCTCCCACAAGAACCAGTCGACTGATCCTTCTTCAATATGCCCTTCACCAACATGCAGTGTTTCCTTGATTGAATTAGCTCTCACACCAATATTTGCGTCTAGAGCCTTTGCATTGAGGGCTATCTGAAAACGGCTGTGGCGCTGAAGTTGCCTGTGAATGTGGAGTTGTTGGCATGTGAAACCCGCATGTGGAGCATTCGTTTGTGTGGGATGCTCTACCAGGTTCATTCCTAGATAATGCACTCAAAGGGCACTAAGCATAGAGTGTGAAAACTGAGTTTCCTTGAGAGCTGCTTGGAAGCCTGATGGTGTGTGAAGTTAGTGAGCCAAATGGAGTTGTTCTCCCACAGGAACCACTCGGCTGATCCTTCTCCAATATGCGCTTCACCAACATGCAGTGTTTCCTTGATTGAATTAGCTCTCACACCAATATTTGCGTCTAGAGCCTTTGCATTGAGGGCTATCTGAAAACGGCTGTGGCGCTGAAGTTGCCTGTGAATGTGGAGTTGGTGGCATGTGAAACCCGCATGTGGAGCATTCGTTTGTGTGGGATGCTCTACCAGGTTCATTCCTAGATAATGCACTCAAAGGGCACTAAGCATAGAGTGTGAAAACTGAGTTTCCTTGAGAGCTGCTTGGAAGCCTGATGGTGTGTGAAGTTAGTGAGCCAAATGGAGTTGTTCTCCCACAAGAACCACTCGGCTGATCCTTCTTCAATATGCCCTTCACCAACATGCAGTGTTTCCTTGATTGAATTAGCTCTCACACCAATATTTGCGTCTAGAGCCTTTGCATTGAGGGCTATCTGAAAACGGCTGTGGCGCTGAAGTTGACTGTGAATGTGGAGTTGGTGGCATGTGAAACCCGCATGTGGAGCATTCGTTTATGAGGGATGCTCTACCAGCTTCATTTCAGTCCTAGGCACTCAAAGGGCACTAAGCATAGAGTGTGAAAACTGAGTTTCCTTGAGAGCTGCTTGGAAGCCTGATGGTGTGTGAAGTTAGTGAGCCAAATGGAGTTGTTCTCCCACAAGAACCACTCGGCTGATTCTTCTTCAATATGCCCTTCACCAACATGCAGTGTTTCCTTCATTGAATTAGCTCTCACACCAATATTTGCGTCTAGAGCCTTTGCATTGAGGGCTATCTGAAAACGGCTGTGGCGCTGAAGTTGCCTGTGAATGTGGAGTTGGTGGCATGTGAAACCCGCATGTGGAGCATTCGTTTGTGTGGGATGCTCTACCAGGTTCATTCCTAGATAATGCACTCAAAGGGCACTAAGCATAGAGTGTGAAAACTGAGTTTCCTTGAGAGCTGCTTAAAAGCCTGATGGTGTGTGAAGTTAGTGAGCCAAATGGAGTTGTTCTCCCACAAGAACCAGTCGGCTGATCCTTCTTCAATATGCCCTTCACCAACATGCAGTGTTTCCTTGATTGAATTAGCTCTCACACCAATATTTGCGTCTAGAGCCTTTGCATTGAGGGCTATCTGAAAACGGCTGTTCCGCTGAAGTTGCCTGTGAATGTGGAGTTGGTGGCATGTGAAACCCGCATGTGGAGCATTCATTTGTGTGGGATGCTCTACCAGGTTCATTCCTAGATAATGCACTCAAAGGGCACTAAGCATAGAGTGTGAAAACTGAGTTTTCTTGAGAGCTGCTTGGAAGCCTGATGGTGTGTGAAGTTAGTGAGCCAAATGGAGTTGTTCTCCCACAAGAACCACTCGGCTGATCCTTCTTCAATATGCCCATCAACAGCATGCAGTGTTTCCTTGATTGAATTAGCTCTCACACCAATATTTGCGTCTAGAGCCTTTGCATTGAGGGCTATCTGAAAACGGCTGTGGCGCTGAAGTTGCCTGTGAATGTGGAGTTGGTGGCATGTGAAACCCGCATGTGGAGCATTCGTTTGTGTGGGATGCTCTACCAGGTTCATTCCTAGATAATGCACTCAAGGGCAATAAGAATAGAGTGTGGAAACTGACGTTTCCATGAGAGCTGCTTGGAAGCCTGATGGTGTGTGAAGTTATTGAGCCAAATGGAGTTGTTCTCCCACAAGAACCACTCGGCTGATCCTTCTTCAATATGCCCCTTCACCAACATGCAGTGTTTCCTTGATTGAATTAGCTCTCACACCAATATTTGCGTCTAGAGCCTTTGCATTGAGGGCTATCTGAAAACGGCTGTGGCGCTGAAGTTGTCTGTGAATGTGGAGTTGGTGGCATGTGAAACCCGCATGCGAAGCATTCGTTTATGTGGGAAGCTCTCCCAGCTTCATTTCAGTCCCTAGGAACTCAAAGGGGCACTAAACATAGAGTGTGAAAACTGAGTTTCCTTGAGAGCTGCTTGGAAGCCTGATGGTGTGTGAAGTTAGTGAGCCAAATGGAGTTGTTCTCCCACAAGAACCACTAGGCTGGTCCTTCTTCAATATGCCCTTCACCAACATGCAGTGTTTCCTTGAATTGAATTAGCTCTCACACCAATATTTGCGTCTAGAGCCTTTGCATTGAGGGCTATCTGAAAACGGCTGTGGCGCTGAAGTTGCCTCGTGAATGTGGAGGTTGGTGGCATGTGAAACCCGCATGTGGAGCATTCGTTTGTGTGGGATGCTCTACCAGGTTCATTCCTAGATAATGCACTCAAATGGGCACTAAGCATAGAGTGTGAAAACTGAGTTTCCTTGAGAGCTGCTTGGAAGCCTGATGGTGTGTGAAGTTAGTGAGCCAAATGGAGTTGTTCTCGCACAAGAACCACTCGGCTGATCCTTCTTCAATATGCCCTTCACCAACATGCAGTGTTTCCTTGATTGAATTAGCTCTCACACCAATATTTGCGTCTAGAGCCTTTGCATTGAGGGCTATCTGAAAACGGCTGTGGCGCTGAAGTTGCCTGTGAATGTGGAGTTGGTGGCATGTGAAACCCGCATGTGGAGCATTCGTTTGTGTGGGATGCTCTACCAGGTTCATTCCTAGATAATGCACTCAAAGGGCAATAAGAATAGAGTGTGGAAACTGAGTTTCCATGAGAGCTGCTTGGAAGCCTGATGGTGTGTGAAGTTATTGAGCCAAATGGAGTTGTTCTCCCACAAGAACCACTCGGCTGATCCTTCTTCAATATGCCCTTCACCAACATGCAGTGTTTCCTTGATTGAATTAGCTCTCACACCAATATTTGCGTCTAGAGCCTTTGCATTGAGGGCTATCTGAAAACGGCTGTGGCGCTGAAGTTGCCTGTGAATGTGGAGTTGGTGGCATGTGAAACCCGCATGTGGAGCATTCGTTTGTGTGGGATGCTCTACCAGGTTCATTCCTAGATAATGCACTCAAAGGGCACTAAGCATAGAGTGTGAAAACTGAGTTTCCTTGAGAGCTGCTTGGAAGCCTGATGGTGTGTGAAGTTAGTGAGCCAAATGGAGTTGTTCTCCCACAGGAACCACTCGGCTGATCCTTCTTCAATATGCCCTTCACCAACATGCAGTGTTTCCTTGATTGAATTAGCTCTCACACCAATATTTGCGTCTAGAGCCTTTGCATTGAGGGCTATCTGAAAACGGCTGTGGCGCTGAAGTTGCCTGTGAATGTGGAGTTGGTGGCATGTGAAACCCGCATGTGGAGCATTCGTTTATGTGGGATGCTCTCCAAGCTTCATTTCAGTCCTAGGCACTCATAGGGCACTAAGCATAGAGTGTGAAAACTGAGTTTCCTTGAGAGCTGCTTGGAAGCCTGATGGTGTGTGAAGTTAGTGAGCCAAATGGAGTTGTTCTCCCACAAGAACCACTCGGCTGATCCTTCTTCAATATGCCCTTCACCAACATGCAGTGTTTCCTTGATTGAATTAGCTCTCACACCAATATTTGCGTCTAGAGCCTTTGCATTGAGGGCTATCTGAAAACGGCTGTGGCGCTGAAGTTGCCTGTGAATGTGGAGTTGGTGGCATGTGAAACCCGCGTGTGGAGCATTCATTTGTGTGGGATGCTCTACCAGGTTCATTCCTAGATAATGCACTCAAAGGGCACTAAGCATAGAGTGTGAAAACTGAGTTTCCTTGAGAGCTGCTTGGAAGCCTGATGGTGTGTGAAGTTAGTGAGCCACATGGAGTTGTTCTCCCACAAGAACCACTCGGCTGATCCTTCTTCAATATGCCCTTCACCAACATGCAGTGTTTCCTTGATTGAATTAGCTCTCACACCAATATTTGCGTCTAGAGCCTTTGCATTGAGGACTATCTGAAAACGGCTGTGGCGCTGAAGTTGTCTGTGAATGTGGAGTTGGTGGCATGTGAAACCCGCATGTGGAGCATTCGTGTATGTGGGATGCTCTCCTAGCTTCATTTCAGTCCTAGGCACTCAAAGGGCACTAAGCATAGAGTGTGAAAACTGAGTTTCCTTGAGAGCTGCTTGGAAGCCTGATGGTGTGTGAAGTTAGTGAGCCAAATGGAGTTGTTCTCCCACAAGAACCACTCGGCTGATCCTTCTTCAATATGCCCTTCACCAACATGCAGTGTTTCCTTGATTGAATTAGCTCTCACACCAATATTTGCGTCTAGAGCCTTTGCATTGAGGGCTATCTGAAAACGGCTGTGGCGCTGAAGTTGCCTGTGAATGTGGAGTTGGTGGCATGTGAAACCCGCATGTGGAGCATTCGTTTGTGTGGGATGCTCTACCAGGTTCATTTCAGTCCTAGCCATACAAAGAGCACTAAGCATAGAGTGTGAAAACTGAGTTTCCTTGAGAGCTGCTTGGAAGCCTGATGGTGTGTGAAGTTAGTGAGCCAAATGGAGTTGTTCTCCCACAAGAACCACTCGGCTGATCCTTCTTCAATATGCCCTTCACCAACATGCAGTGTTTCCTTGATTGAATTAGCTCTCACACCAATATTTGCGTCTAGAGCCTTTGCATTGAGGGCTATCTGAAAACGACTGTGGCGCTGAAGTTGCCTGTGAATGTGGAGTTGGTGGCATGTGATACCCGCAAGTGGAGCATTCATACGTGTGGGATGCTCTACCATGTTCATTCCTAGATAATGCACTCAAAGTGCACTAAGCATAGAGTGTGAAAACTGAGTTTCCTTGAGAGCTGCTTGGAAGCCTGATGGTGTGTGAAGTTTGTGAGCCAAATGGAGTTGTTCTCCCACAAGAACCACTCGGCTGATCCTTCTTCAATATGCCCTTCACCAACATGCAGTGTTTCCTTGATTGAATTAGCTCTCACACCAATATTTGCGTCTAGAGCCTTTGCATTGAGGGCTATCTGAAAACGGCTGTGGCGCTGAAGTTGCCTGTGAATGTGGAGTTGGTGGCATGTGAAACCCGCATGTGGAGCATTCGTTTGTGTGGGATGCTCTACCAGGTTCATTCCTAGATAATGCACTCAAAGGGCACTAAGCATAGAGTGTGAAAACTGAGTTTCCTTGAGAGCTGCTTGGAAGCCTGATGGTGTGTGAAGTTAGTGAGCCAAATGGAGTTGTTCTCCCACAAGAACCACTCGGCTGATCCTTCTTCAATATGCCCTTCACCAACATGCAGTGTTTCCTTGATTGAATTAGCTCTCACACCAATATTTGCGTCTAGAGCCTTTGCATTGAGGGCTATCTGAAAACGGCTGTGGCGCTGAAGTTGCCTGTGAATGTGGAGTTGGTGGCATGTGAAACCCGCATGTGGAGCATTCGTTTGTGTGGGATGCTCTACCAGGTTCATTCCTAGATAATGCACTCAAAGGGCACTAAGCAAAGAGTGTGAAAACTGAGTTTCCTTGAGAGCTGCTTGGAAGCCTGATGGTGTGTGAAGTTAGTGAGCCAAATGGAGTTGTTCTCCCACAAGAACCACTCGGCTGATCCTTCTTCAATATGCCCTTCACCAACATGCAGTGTTTCCTTCATTGAATTAGCTCTCACACCAATATTTGCGTCTAGAGCCTTTGCATTGAGGGCTATCTGAAAATGGCTGTGGCGCTGAAGTTGACTGTGAATGTGGAGTTGGTGGCATGTGAAACCCGCATGTGGAGCATTCGTTTATGAGGGATGTTCTACCAGCTTCATTTCAGTCCTAGGCACTCAAAGGGCACTAAGCATAGAGTGTGAAAACTGAGTTTCCTTGAGAGCTGCTTGGAAGCCTGATGGTGTGTGAAGTTAGTGAGCCAAATGGAGTTGTTCTCCCACAAGAACCACTCGGCTGATCCTTCTTCAATATGCCCTTCACCAACATGCAGTGTTTCCTTGATTGAATTAGCTCTCACACCAATATTTGCGTCTAGAGCCTTTGCATTGAGGGCTATCTGAAAACGGCTGTGGCGCTGAAGTTGCCTGTGAATGTGGAGTTGGTGGCATGTGAAACAAGCATGTGGAGCATTCGTTTGTGTGGGATGCTCTACCAGGTTCATTCCTAGATAATGCACTCAAAGGGCACTAAGCATAGAGTGTGAAAACTGAGTTTCCTTGAGAGCTGCTTGGAAGCCTGATGGTGTGTGAAGTTAGTGAGCCAAATGGAGTTGTTCTCCCACAAGAACCACTCGGCTGATCCTTCTTCAATATGGCCTTCACCAACATGCAGTGTTTCCTTGATTGAATTAGCTCTCACACCAATATTTGCGTCTAGAGCCTTTGCATTGAGGGCTATCTGAAAACGGCTGTGGCGCTGAAGTTGCCTGTGAATGTGGAGTTGGTGGCATGTGAAAACCGCATGTGGAGCATTCGTTTGTGTGGGATGTTCTACCAGGTTCATTTCAGTCCTAGGCACTCAAAGGGCACTAAGCATAGAGTGTGAAAACTGAGTTTCCTTGAGAGCTGCTTGGAAGCCTGATGGTGTGTGAAGTTAGTGAGCCAAATGGAGTTGTTCTCCCACAAGAACCACTCGGCTGATCCTTCTTCAATATGCACTTCACCAACATGCAGTGTTTCCTTGATTGAATTAGCTCTCACACCAATATTTGCGTCTAGAGCCTTTGCATTGAGGGCTATCTGAAAACGGCTGTGGCGCTGAAGTTGCCTGTGAATGTGGAGTTGGTGGCATGTGAAACCCGCATGTGGAGCATTCGTTTGTGTGGGATGCTCTACCAGGTTCATTCCTAGATAATGCACTCAAAGGGCACTAAGCATGGAGTGTGAAAACTGATTTTCCTTGAGAGCTGCTTGGAAGCCTGATGGTGTGTGAAGTTAGTGAGCCAAATGGAGTTGTTCTCCCACAAGAACCACTCGGCTGATCCTTCTTCAATATGCCCTTCACCAACATGCAGTGTTTTCTTGATTGAATTAGCTTTCACACCAATATTTGCGTCTAGAGCCTTTGCATTGAGGGCTATCTGAAAATGGCTGTGGCGCTGAAGTTGCCTGTGAATGTGGAGTTGGTGGCATGTGAAACCCGCATGTGGAGCATTCGTTTATGAGGGATGTTCTACCAGCTTTATTTCAGTCCTAGGCACTCAAAGGGCACTAAGCATAGAGTGTGAAAACTGAGTTTCCTTGAGAGCTGCTTGGAAGCCTGATGGTGTGTGAAGTTAGTGAGCCAAATGGAGTTATTCTCCCACAAGAACCACTCGACTGATCCTTCTTCAATATGCCCTTCACCAACATGCAGTGTTTCCTTGATTGAATTAGCTCTCACACAAATATTTGCGTCTAGAGCCTTTGCATTGAGGGCTATCTGAAAACGGCTGTGGCGCTGAAGTTGCCTGTGAATGTGGAGTTGGTGTCATGTGAAACCCGCATGTGGAGCATTCGTTTGTGTGGGATGCTGACAAAGCTTCATTTCAGTCCTAGGCACACAAAGAGCACTAAGCATAGAGTGTGAAAACTGAGTTTCCTTGAGAGCTGCTTGGAAGCCTGATGGTGTGTGAAGTTAGTGAGCCAAATGGAGTTGTTCTCCCACAAGAATCACTCGGCTGATCCTTCTTCAATATGCCCTTCACCAACATGCAGTGTTTCCTTGATTGAATTAGCTCTCACACCAATGTTTGCGTCTAGAGCCTTTGCATTGAGGGCTATCTGAAAACGGCTGTGGCGCTGAAGTTGCCTGTGAATGTGGAGTTGGTGGCATGTGAAACCCGCATGTGGAGCATTCGTTTGTGTGGGATGCTCTACCAGGTTCATTCCTAGATAATGCACTCAAAGGGCACTAAGCATAGAGTGTGAAAACTGAGTTTCCTTGAGAGCTGCTTGGAAGCCTGATGGTGTGTGAAGTTAGTGAGCCAAATGGAGTTGTTCTCCCACAAGAACCACTCGGCTGATCCTTCTTCAATATGCCCTTCACCAACATGCAGTTTTTCCTTGATTGAATTAGCTCTCACACCAATATTTGCGTCTAGAGCCTTTGCATTGAGGGCTATCTGAAAACGGCTGTGGCGCTGAAGTTGCCTGTGAATGTGGAGTTGGTGGCATGTGAAACCCGCATGTGGAGCATTCGTTTATGTGGGATGCTCTACCATGTTCATTCCTAGATAATGCACTCAAAGGGCACTAAGCATAGAGTGTGAAAACTGAGTTTCCTTGAGAGCTGCTTGGAAGCCTGATGGTGTGTGAAGTTAGTTAGCCAAATGGAGTTGTTCTCCCACAAGAACCACTCGGCTGATCCTTCTTCAATATGCCCTTCACCAACATGCAGTGTTTCCTTGATTGAATTAGCTCTCACACCAATATTTGCGTCTAGAGCCTTTGCATTGAGGGCTATCTGAAAACGGCTGTGGCGCTGAAGTTGCCTGTGAATGTGGAGTTGGTGGCATGTGAAACCCGCATGTGGAGCATTCGTTTGTGTGGGATGCTCTGCAAGCTTCATTTCCTTCCTAGGCAATCAAAGGGCACTAAGCATAGAGTGTAAAAACTGAGTTTCCTTGAGAGCTGCTTGGAAGCCTGATGGTGTGTGAAGTTAGTGAGCCAAATGGAGTTGTTCTCCCACAAGAACCACTCGGCTGATCCTTCTTCAATATGCCCTTCACCAACATGCAGTGTTTCCTTGATTGAATTAGCTCTCACACCAATATTTGCGTCTAGAGCCTTTGCATTGAGGGCTATCTGAAAACGGCTGTGGCGCTGAGGTTGCCTGTGAATGTGGAGTTGGTGGCATGTGAAACCCGCATGTGGAGCATTCGTTTGTGTGGGATGCTCTACCAGGTTCATTTCAGTCCTAGCCATACAAAGGGCAGTAAGCATAGAGTGTGAAAACTGAGTTTCCTTGAGAGCTGCTTGGAAGCCTGATGGTGTGTGAAGTTAGTGAGCCAAATGGAGTTGTTCTCCCACAAGAACCACTCAGCTGATCCTTCTTCAATATGCCCTTCACCAACATGCAGTGTTTCCTTGATTGAATTAGCTCTCACACCAATATTTGCGTCTAGAGCCTTTGCATTGAGGGCTATCTGAAAACGGCTGTGGCGCTGAAGTTGCCTGTGAATGTGGAGTTGGTGGCATGTGAAACCCACATGTGGAGCATTCGTTTGTGTGGGATGCTCTACCAGGTTCATTCCTAGATAATGCACTCAAAGGGCACTAAGCATAGAGTGTGAAAACTGAGTTTCCTTGAGAGCTGCTTGGAAGCCTGATGGTGTGTGAAGTTAGTTAGCCAATTGGAGTTGTTCTCCCACAAGAACCACTCGGCTGATCCTTCTTCAATATGCCCTTCACCAACATGCAGTGTTTCCTTGATTGAATTAGCTCTCACACCAATATTTGCGTTTAGAGCCTTTGCATTGAGGGCTATCTGAAAACGGCTGTGGCGCTGAAGTTGCCTGTGAATGTGGAGTTGGTGGCATGTGAAACCCGCATGTGGAGCATTCGTTTGTGTGGGATGCTCTACCAGGTTCATTCCTAGATAATGCACTCAAAGGGCACTAAGCATAGAGTGTGAAAACTGAGTTTACTTGAGAGCTGCTTGGAAGCCTGATGGTGTGTGAAGTTAGTGAGCCAAATGGAGTTGTTCTCCCACAAGAACCACTCGGCTGATCCTTCTTCAATATGCCCTTCACCAACATGCAGTGTTTCCTTGATTGAATTAGCTCTCACACCAATATTTGCGTCTAGAGCCTTTGCATTGAGGGCTATCTGAAAACGACTGTGGCGCTGAAGTTGCCTGTGAATGTGGAGTTGGTGGCATGTGAAACCCGCAAGTGGAGCATTCGTACGTGTGGGATGCTCTACCATGTTCATTCCTAGATAATGCACTCAAAGGGCACTAAGCATAGAGTGTGAAAACTGAGTTTCCTTGAGAGCTGCTTGGAAGCCTGATGGTGTGTGAAGTTAGTGAGCCAAATGGAGTTGTTCTCCCACAAGAACCACTCGGCTGATCCTTCTTCAATATGCCCTTCACCAACATGCAGTGTTTCCTTGATTGAATTAGCTCTCACACCAATATTTGCGTCTAGAGCCTTTGCATTGAGGGCTATCTGAAAACGGCTGTGGCGCTGAAGTTGCCTGTGAATGTGGAGTTGGTGGCATGTGAAACCCGCATGTGGAGCATTCGTTTCTGTGGGATGCTCTACCATGTTCATTCCTAGATAATGCACTCAAAGAGCACTAAGGATAGAGTGTGAAAACTGAGTTTCCTTGAGAGCTGCTTGGAAGCCTGATGGTGTGTGAAGTTAGTGAGCCAAATGGAGTTGTTCTCCCACAAGAACCACTCGGCTGATCCTTCTTCAATATGCCCTTCACCAACATGCAGTGTTTCCTTGATTGAATTAGCTCTCACACCAATATTTGCGTCTAGAGCCTTTGCATTGAGGGCTATCTGAAAACGGCTGTGGCGCTGAAGTTGCCTGTGAATGTGGAGTTGGTGGCATGTGAAACCCGCATGTGGAGCATTCGTTTGTGTGGGATGCTCTACCAGGTTCATTTCAGTCCTAGGGATACAAAGGGCACTAAGCATAGAGTGTGAAAACTGAGTTTCCTTGAGAGCTGCTTGGAAGCCTGATGGTGTGTGAAGTTAGTGAGCCAAATGGAGTTGTTCTCCCACAAGAACCACTCGGCTGATCCTTCTTCAATATGCCCTTCACCAACATGCAGTGTTTCCTTGATTGAATTAGCTCTCACACCAATATTTGCGTCTAGAACCTTTGCATTGAGGGCTATCTGAAAACGGCTGTGGCGCTGAAGTTGCCTGTGAATGTGGAGTTGGTGGCATGTGAAACAAGCATGTGGAGCATTCGTTTGTGTGGGATGCTCTACCAGGTTCATTCCTAGATAATGCACTCAAAGGGCACTAAGCATAGAGTGTAAAAACTGAGTTTCCTTGAGAGCTGCTTGGAAGCCTGATGGTGTGTGAAGTTAGTGAGCCAAATGGAGTTGTTCTCCCACAAGAACCAATCGGCTGATCCTTCTTCAATATGCCCTTCACCAACATGCAGTTTTTCCTTGATTGAATTAGCTCTCACACCAATATTTGCGTCTAGAGCCTTTGCATTGAGGGCTATCTGAAAACGGCTGTGGCGCTGAAGTTGCCTGTGAATGTGGAGTTGGTGGCATGTGAAACCCGCATGTGGAGCATTCGTTTATGTGGGATGCTCTACCAGGTTCATTCCTAGATAATGCACTCAAAGGGCACTAAGCATAGAGTGTGAAAACTGAGTTTCCTTGAGAGCTGCTTGGAAGCCTGATGGTGTGTGAAGTTAGTGAGCCAAATGGAGTTGTTCTCCCACAAGAACCACTCGGCCGATCCTTCTTCAATATGCCCTTCACCAACATGCAGTGTTTCCTTGATTGAATTAGCTCTCACACCAATATTTGCGTCTAGAGCCTTTGCATTGAGGGCTATCTGAAAACGGCTGTGGCGCTGAAGTTGCCTGTGAATGTGGAGTTGGTGGCATGTGAAACCCGCATGTGGAGCATTCGTTTGTTTGGGATGCTCTACCAGGTTCATTCCTAGATAATGCACTCAAAGGGCACTAAGCATAGAGTGTAAAAACTGAGTTTCCTTGAGAGCTGCTTGGAAGCCTGATGGTGTGTGAAGTTAGTGAGCCAAATGGAGTTGTTCTCCCACAAGAACCACTCGGCTGATCCTTCTTCAATATGCCCTTCACCAACATGCAGTGTTTCCTTGATTGAATTAGCTCTCACACGAATATTTGCGTCTAGAGCCTTTGCATTGAGGGCTATCTGAAAACGGCTGTGGCGCTGAAGTTGCCTGTGAATGTGGAGTTGGTGGCATGTGAAACCCGCATGTGGAGCATTCGTTTGTGTGGGATGCTCTACCAGGTTCATTCCTAGATAATGCACTCAAAGGGCACTAAGCATAGAGTGTGAAAACTGAGTTTCCTTGAGAGCTGCTTGGAAGCCTGATGGTGTGTGAAGTTAGTGAGCCAAATGGAGTTGTTCTCCCACAAGAACCACTCGGCTGATCCTTCTTCAATATGCCCTTCACCAACATGCAGTGTTTCCTTGATTGAATTAGCTCTCACACCAATATTTGCGTCTAGAGCCTTTGCATTGAGGACTATCTGAAAACGGCTGTGGCGCTGAGGTTGCCTGTGAATGTGGAGTTGGTGGCATGTGAAACCCGCATGTGGAGCATTCGTTTGTGTGGGATGCTCTACCAGGTTCATTTCAGTCCTAGCCATACAAAGGGCACTAAGCATAGAGTGTGAAAACTGAGTTTCCTTGAGAGCTGCTTGGAAGCCTGATGGTGTGTGAAGTTAGTGAGCCAAATGGAGTTGTTCTCCCACAAGAACCACTCGGCTGATCCTTCTTCAATATGCCCTTCACCAACATGCAGTGTTTCCTTGATTGAATTAGCTCTCACACCAATATTTGCGTCTAGAGCCTTTGCATTGAGGGCTATCTGAAAACGACTGTGGCGCTGAAGTTGCCTGTGAATGTGGAGTTGGTGGCATGTGAAACCCGCAAGTGGAGCATTCGTACGTGTGGGATGCTCTACCATGTTCATTCCTAGATAATGCACTCAAAGAGAACTAAGGATAGAGTGTGAAAACTGAGTTTCCTTGAGAGCTGCTTGGAAGCCTGATGGTGTGTGAAGTTAGTGAGCCAAATGGAGTTGTTTTCCCACAAGAACCACTCGGCTGATCCTTCTTCAATATGCCCTTCACCAACATGCAGTGTTTCCTTGATTGAATTAGCTCTCACAGCAATATTTGCGTCTAGAGCCTTTGCATTGAGGGCTATCTGAAAACGGCTGTGGCGCTGAAGTTGCCTGTGAATGTGGAGTTGGTGGCATGTGAAACCCGCATGTGGAGCATTCGTTTGTGTGGGATGCTCTACCAGGTTCATTCCTAGATAATGCACTCAAAGGGCACTAAGCATAGAGTGTGAAAACTGAGTTTCCTTGAGAGCTGCTTGGAAGCCTGATGGTGTGTGAAGTTAGTGAGCCAAATGGAGTTGTTCTCCCACAAGAACCACTCGGCTGATCCTTCTTCAATATGCCCTTCACCAACATGCAGTGTTTCCTTGATTGAATTAGCTCTCACACCAATATTTGCGTCTAGAGCCTTTGCATTGAGGGCTATCTGAAAACGGCTGTGGCGCTGAAGTTGCCTGTGAATGTGGAGTTGGTGGCATGTGAAACCCGCATGTGGAGCATTCGTTTGTGTGGGATGCTCTACCAGGTTCATTCCCAGATAATGCACTCAAAGGGCAATAAGAATAGAGTGTGAAAACTGAGTTTCCTTGAGAGCTGCTTGGAAGCCTGATGGTGTGTGAAGTTAGTGAGCCACATGGAGTTGTTCTCCCACAAGAACCACTCGGCTGATTCTTCTTCAATATGCCCTTCACCAACATGCAGTGTTTCCTTGATTGAATTAGCTCTCACACCAATATTTGCGTCTAGAGCCTTTGCATTGAGGGCTATCTGAAAACGGCTGTGGCGCTGAAGTTGCCTGTGAATGTGGAGTTGGTGGCATGTGAAACCCGCATGTGGAGCATTCGTTTGTGTGGGATGCTCTACCAGGTTCATTCCTAGATAATGCACTCAAAGGGCACTAAGCATAGAGTGTGAAAACTGAGTTTCCTTGAGAGCTGCTTGGAAGCCTGATGGTGTGTGAAGTTAGTGAGCCAAATGGAGTTGTTCTCCCACAAGAACCACTCGGCTGATTCTTCTTCAATATGCCCTTCACCAACATGCAGTGTTTCCTTGATTGAATTAGCTCTCACACCAATATTTGCGTCTAGAGCCTTTGCATTGAGGACTATCTGAAAACGGCTGTGGTGCTGAAGTTGCCTGTGAATGTGGAGTTGGTGGCATGTGAAACCCGCATGTGGAGCATTCGTTTGTGTGGGATGCTCTACCAGGTTCATTTCAGTCCTAGCCATACAAAGGGCACTAAGCATAGAGTGTGAAAACTGAGTTTCCTTGAGAGCTGCTTGGAAGCCTGATGGTGTGTGAAGTTAGTGAGCCAAATGGAGTTGTTCTCCCACAAGAACCACTCGGCTGATCCTTCTTCAATATGTCCTTCACCAACATGCAGTGTTTCCTTGATTGAATTAGCTCTCACACCAATATTTGCGTCTAGAGCCTTTGCATTGAGGGCTATCTGAAAACGGCTGTGGCGCTGAAGTTGCCTGTGAATCTGGAGTTGGTGACATGTGAAACCCGCATGTGGAGCATTCGTTTGTGTGGGATGCTCTACCAGGTTCATTCCTAGATAATGCACTCAAAGGGCAATAAGAATAGAGTGTGAAAACTGAGTTTCCTTGAGAGATGCTTGGAAGCCTGATGGTGTGTGAAGTTAGTGAGCCAAATGGAGTTTTTCTCCCACAAGAACCACTCGGCTGATCCTTCTTCAATATGCCCTTCACCAACATGCAGTGTTTCCTTGATTGAATTAGCTCTCACACCAATATTTGCGTCTAGAGCCTTTGCATTGAGGGCTATCTGAAAACGACTGTGGCGCTGAAGTTGCCTGTGAATGTGGAGTTGGTGGCATGTGAAACCCGCAAGTTGAGCATTCGTACGTGTATGATGCTCTACCATGTTCATTCCTAGATAATGCACTCAAAGGGCACTAACCATAGAGTGTGAAAACTGAGTTTCCTTGAGAGCTGCTTGGAAGCCTGATGGTGTGTGAATTTAGTGATCCAAATGGAGTTGTTCTCCCACAAGAACCACTCAGCTGATCCTTCTTCAATATGCCCTTCACCAACATGCAGTGTTTCCTTGATTGAATTAGCTCTCACACGAATATTTGCGTCTAGAGCCTTTGCATTGAGGGCTATCTGAAAACGGCTGTGGCGCTGAAGTTGCCTGTGAATGTGGAGTTGGTGGCATGTGAAACCCGCATGTGGAGCATTCGTTTGTGTGGGATGCTGACCAAGCTTCATTTCAGTCCTAGGCACACAAAGAGCACTAAGCATAGAGTGTGAAAACTGAGTTTCTTTGAGAGCTGCTTGGAAGCCTGATGGTGTGTGAAGTTAGTGAGCCAAATGGAGTTGTTCTCCCACAAGAACCACTCGGCTGATTCTCCTTCAATATGCCCTTCACCAACATGCAGTGTTTCCTTGATTGAATTAGCTCTCACACCAATATTTGCGTCTAGAGCCTTTGCTTTGAGGGCTATCTGAAAACGGCTGTGGCGCTGAAGTTGCCTGTGAATGTGGAGTTGGTGGCATGTGAAACCCGCATGTGGAGCATTCGTTTGTGTGGGATGCTCTACCAGGTTCATTCCCAGATAATGCACTCAAAGGGCAATAAGAATAGAGTGTGAAAACTGAGTTTCCTTGAGAGCTGCTTGGAAGCCTGATGGTGTGTGAAGTTAGTGAGCCAAATGGAGTTGTTCTCCCACAAGAACCACTCGGCTGATTCTTCTTCAATATGCCCTTCACCAACATGCAGTGTTTCCTTGATTGAATTAGCTCTCACACCAATATTTGCGTCTAGAGCCTTTGCATTGAGGGCTATCTGAAAACGGCTGTGGCGCTGAAGTTGCCTGTGAATGTGGAGTTGGTGGCATGTGAAACCCGCATGTGGAGCATTCGTTTGTGTGGGATGCTCTACCAGGTTCATTCCTAGATAATGCACTCAAAGGGCACTAAGCATAGAGTGTGAAAACTGAGTTTCCTTGAGAGCTGCTTGGAAGCCTGATGGTGTGTGAAGTTAGTGAGCCAAATGGAGTTGTTCTCCCACAAGAACCACTCGGCTGATCCTTCTTCAATATGCCCTTCACCAACATGCAGTGTTTCCTTGATTGAATTAGCTCTCACACCAATATTTGCGTCTAGAGCCTTTGCATTGAGGACTATCTGAAAACGGCTGTGGTGCTGAAGTTGCCTGTGAATGTGGAGTTGGTGGCATGTGAAACCCGCATGTGGAGCATTCGTTTGTGTGGGATGCTCTACCAGGTTCATTTCAGTCGTAGCCATACAAAGGGCACTAAGCATAGAGTGTGAAAACTGAGTTTCCTTGAGAGCTGCTTGGAAGCCTGATGGTGTGTGAAGTTATTGAGCCAAATGGAGTTGTTCTCCCACAAGAACCACTCGGCTGATCCTTCTTCAATATGCCCTTCACCAACATGCAGTGTTTCCTTGATTGAATTAGCTGTCACACCAATATTTGCGTCTAGAGCCTTTGCATTGAGGGCTATCTGAAAACGGCTGTGGCGCTGAAGTTGCCTGTGAATGTGGAGTTGGTGGCATGTGAAACCCGCATGTGGAGCATTCGTTTGTGTGGGATGCTCTACCAGGTTCATGCCTAGATAATGCACTCAAAGGGCAATAAGAATAGAGTGTGAAAACTGAGTTTCCTTGAGAGCTGCTTGGAAGCCTGATGGTGTGTGAAGTTAGTGAGCCACATGGAGTTGTTCTCCCACAAGAACCACTCGGCTGATCCTTCTTCAATATGCCCTTCACCATCATGCAGTGTTTCCTTGATTGAATTGGCTCTCACACCAATATTTGCGTCTAGAGCCTTTGCATTGAGGGCTATCTGAAAACGGCGGTGGCGCTGAAGTTGCCTGTGAATGTGGAGTTGGTGGCATGTGAAACCCGCATGTGGAGCATTCGTTTGTGTGGGATGCTGACCAAGCTTCATTTCAGTCCTAGGCACACAACAGCACTAAGCATAGAGTGTGAAAACTGAGTTTCCTTGAGAGCTGCTTGGAAGCCTGATGGTGTGTGAAGTTAGTGAGCCAAATGGAGTTGTTCTCCCACAAGAACCACTCGGCTGATCCTTCTTCAATATGTCCTTCACCAACATGCAGTGTTTCCTTGATTGAATTAGCTCTCACACCAATATTTGCGTCTAGAGCCTTTGCATTGAGGGCTATCTGAAAACGGCTGTGGCGCTGAAGTTGCCTGTGAATGTGGAGTTGGTGGCATGTGAAACCCGCATGTGGAGCATTCGTTTGTGTGGGATGCTCTACCAGGTTCATTCCTAGATAATGCACTCAAAGGGCAATAAGAATAGAGTGTGAAAACTGAGTTTCCTTGAGAGCTGCTTGGAAGCCTGATGGTGTGTGAAGTTAGTGAGCCAAATGGAGTTGTTCTCGCACAAGAACCACTCGGCTGATCCTTCTTCAATATGCCCTTCACCAACATGCAGTGTTTCCTTGATTGAATTAGCTCTCACACCAATATTTGCGTCTAGAGCCTTTGCATTGAGGGCTATCTGAAAACGACTGTGGCGCTGAAGTTGCCTGTGAATGTGGAGTTGGTGGCATGTGAAACCCGCAAGTTGAGCATTCGTACGTTTATGATGCTCTACCATGTTCATTCCTAGATAATGCACTCAAAGGGCACTAAGCATAGAGTGTGAAAACTGAGTTTCCTTGAGAGCTGCTTGGAAGCCTGATGGTGTGTGAATTTAGTGATCCAAATGGAGTTGTTCTCCCACAAGAACCACTCAGCTGATCCTTCTTCAATATGCCCTTCACCAACATGCAGTGTTTCCTTGATTGAATTAGCTCTCACACGAATATTTGCGTCTAGAGCCTTTGCATTGAGGGCTATCTGAAAATGGCTGTGGCGCTGAAGTTGCCTGTGAATGTGGAGTTGGTGGCATGTGAAACCCGCATGTGGAGCATTCGTTTGTGTGGGATGCTGACCAAGCTTCATTTCAGTCCTAGGCACACAAAGAGCACTAAGCATAGAGTGTGAAAACTGAGTTTCTTTGAGAGCTGCTTGGAAGCCTGATGGTGTGTGAAGTTAGTGAGCCAAATGGAGTTGTTCTCCCACAAGAACCACTCGGCTGATTCTTCTTCAATATGCCCTTCACCAACATGCAGTGTTTCCTTGATTGAATTAGCTCTCACACCAATATTTGCGTCTAGAGCCTTTGCTTTGAGGGCTATCTGAAAACGGCTGTGGCGCTGAAGTTGCCTGTGAATGTGGAGTTGGTGGCATGTGAAACCCGCATGTGGAGCATTCGTTTGTGTGGGATGCTCTACCAGGTTCATTCCTAGATAATGCACTCAAAGGGCACTAAGCCTAGAGTGTGAAAACTGAGTTTCCTTGAGAGCTGCTTGGAAGCCTGATGGTGTGTGAAGTTAGTGAGCCAAATGGAGTTGTTCTCGCACAAGAACCACTCGGCTGATTCTTCTTCAATATGCCCTTCACCAACATGCAGTGTTTCCTTGATTGAATTAGCTCTCACACCAATATTTGCGTCTAGAGCCTTTGCATTGAGGGCTATCTGAAAACGGCTGTGGCGCTGAAGTTGCCTGTGAATGTGGAGTTGGTGGCATGTGAAACCCGCATGTGGAGCATTCGTTTGTGTGGGATGCTCTACCAGGTTCATTTCAGTCCTAGCCATACAAAG
>NW_026697977.1:0-42738 GCF_030435755.1 Ochotona princeps | reverse complement strand
AAAAAGAAAGACAGCGACTGAAGAAATGAGTTCCGCGCAGAACAGGAGAAAATGAAAAAATATGTATTATAAGTACTATAGTCGTGGACACGAGTGAGAGAGTACACAGAGAAGCAGTGGTACACACAAGCAAAAATGACAATAGCAGGATAGTAGGCACCAGAGTTCTCACACGTAAGAGTGAAAGAGGATACTGGACAGAAGCATCATAGTAAACATGCACGCACGAGTAGGCTTTCATACGAACGCAAGCACCAGACATCACACATACGAGTAACGGAATGTATTAGACAGAGAAGCAGCAAGACGTCTGCACACGAGGATAGCGAGCAACGCACGTACTACCATGTGACTGGCAGGGAAGGAGGTTGGCCAGCGAAATTATGAGTACACACGATTATTAGGAGATATGTACACAATTCCACAAGAGTGAAGGGCAGTAGCCACATAAGTGCTTCAAAGAATAGCACGAATAATATTTCAGATGAATAATAATACATATATAAGAAGATAATAGCACACGATATTGTTAGTGAGAATATGCTTACAGAAGTATATCACTCGTAGGTTTGTAATCGACAAATATCGGTCGAAGTTTGTCGAACTAAAGAACTACGCTGAGGATTTACATAAAATGGCATAAACGTAAATAGACATCATCGACTAGTAATACAAGTAATAGTAGTAGTTGTAGTGGTTGTAGTAGTAGTATTTCAACTAAAAATCATAGGCGGAAAAGTCCGTCAAAAAGAAAGACTCCATTAAGAGTTTAAACCAATACGGATAACCTAGAAAGACATTATCGGTCAACAATACACAGTAGTAATAGTAGTATGTCAACTAGAACTTACAGGTGGAGGATATAATATGGAGTTAAGAGTATGAGGCTTCCAAGTAACAAGTGATCTCTCGAAGGAATGCAGACAGCTCTTCAAGATACATACTCTGAAGCGTTATCGAATACAAATACAACAGCTACAGGGTGTAGTGTACTATATTGACTGACTAGTCTAGTTTGAGGTTAGTGAATAGAGTTGATAGCATAGTAAGGCTTCACTCAGATAAAAACAGTAGCAGGTATTTCTGAGAATTGAACGCCAGGAAGTTATCGGAGGAAAATAAGCGGCACTATACGGGGGTTGTCTAAAGGGAAGGATAGCACCAAGAATTCATTCAATACAAATAAAAGCAAGAGTTTATCAAGAAAATATATTATAGCAGGAGTTCATCAATAATATAGAGAGATACAGTAACAATAAGTGTATTTCATACACAGAGACAACTGAAGCAGGACCCTGTATATATGTATACTAGATGTGTATATATATGTACATACATATATGTATAATATACATATATACGTGTATATATGTGTATGTATATATATGTATATAAGTGCAGATGATTTGGAGATAGAAAAAATAGCAGGAAACTACCATCCAGTAAGACGAAAAGGCCCGGAGTCAATTACACAGACATATATATAATGTGTATATATGTTGTAAGCTTTGGGAAATTACTGAAATATTCAAGATGTCAATTGTAGGTTCACAGAGTAGTAGTAGTAGTAAATAGTAATACATGGAGACGTGAGCCGCCTCCAGACTTGCCTGCTATTGCTGGTGGGGCGTTTGAAATGTACCTGCCAATAGTAATATTCAAGCCGTATGGGAAATTGAATGAAATAGAGCTCCGTCACAATATAGAGGGAGAAGCCTCGTGGCATTGGCAATACAGACATTCCGCATATATTTATATCGGTGAGTAGACAAGTATATATATAAGTAAGTAGATGATAAGTTGTTCATATGCTTGTATTAAAGGTTCCTACGACCACTCTTTCTCGTTTCTCTGCCTCTCCTCGTTATCTCACACCTACACCTTTTACATGATTATTATTATTATTATCATCTAGTGCCAGCTTGATACGAGGCGTATTCCTCACTGTCATGGCAATACTACTACTACTGCTACCACTTTATCTGCTACTACTACTACTATCACTACTACGGAGACTCAAATTCGAATACTGTGTACGAAAATCATACGAAACAGACCTTCGTCACAATACTGAGGGGAAAGCCTGTTTGTAACATTAGCTACACAACCACTTACAATCTGTATAATATATATATATAGCTACACAACCACTTACAATGTATATATATATATATAATATAGCTACACAACCACTTACAATGTGTATATGTATATATATAGCTACACAACCACTTACAATGTATATATATATATATAGCTACACAACGACTTATACAATGTATATATATATATGTAGCTACACAATCACATACAATGAATAAATAAATATATATATGTATGGTAGGATATAGTACTTTTTCACCACTTGGACTTGTGCAAGGGCTTCTTTTCCCTTTCTTCTTTCAGTTTCGTCTTCTCTTCTAACTTGTTCCCTACACTACTTCTGTATGCGGTTTCTGTAATACTACCAGTATAAACTACATCTATACAGCCCCAAAGACTCAATACTATCCCTTTTAGTCGTGCTACCAGTACTAGTTCTGCACTATAGCTACTACTGTAAGACACCCAGTAATACTACACAAAACTGTTATTTAAAACTCTCAACACATGCGACTCGTAGTCCTGCAGAACGTGTCATGCAAAATACCTAATAGTACGTCAATACTATTGTAAAAATACTGATCTTACACTACTGTACCAGGTATACTCTACTATTAGTATTTAACTCCAAACTCTTGGTATTCCTTTTATGCTGCAGCTGCTACTACTGAGTACCACTTACCATTGGCAGTAGTACGACAGCTACTACTACTTCTAACGCACTCCTACTATTACTAGGAAGCAACGAATTGTACTAGCGCACAACCTATACACGCCTTCACCCACATCCTGAACAGCACTGCAGTAGCACTACCGTTGTAGTAGTACGACAGCTACTACTACTTCTAAACACACTCCTACAATTACTAGGAAGCAACGAATTGTACTAGCGCACAACCTATACACGCCTTCACCCACATCCTGAACAGCACTGCAGTAGCACATACCGTTGTAGTAGTACGACAGCTACTACTACTTCTAACACACTCCTACAATTACTAGGAAGCAACGAATTGTACTTAGCGCACAACCTATACACGCCTTCACCCACATCCTGAACAGCACTGCAGTAGCACTACCGTTGTAGATAGTACGACAGCTACTACTACTTCTAACACACTCTACAATTACTAGGAAGCAACGAATTGTACTAGCGCACAACCTATACACGCCTTCACCCACATCCTGAACAGCACTGCAGTAGCACTACCGTTGTAGTAGTACGACAGCTACTACTACTTCTAACACACTCCTACAATTACTAGGAAGCAACGAATTGTACTAGCGCACAACCTATACACGCCTTCACCCACATCCTGAACAGCACTGCAGTAGCACTACCGTTGTAGTAGTACGACAGCTACTACTACTTTCTAACACACTCCTACAATTACTAGGAAGCAACGAATTGTACTAGCGCACAACCTATACACGCCTTCACCCACTGATCCTGAACAGCACTGCAGTAGCACTACCGTTGTAGTAGTACGACAGCTACTACTACTTCTAACACACTCTACAATTACTAGGAAGCAACGAATTGTACTAGCGCACAACCTATACACGCCTTCACCCACATCCTGAACAGCACTGCAGTAGCACTACCGTTGTAGTAGTACGACAGCTACTACTACTTCTAACACACTCCTACAATTACTAGGAAGCAACGAATTGTACTAGCGCACAACCTATACACGCCTTCACCCACATCCTGAACAGCACTGCAGTAGCACTACCGTTGTAGTAGTACGACAGCTACATACTACTTCTAACACACTCCTACAATTACTAGGAAGCAACGAATTGTACTAGCGCACAACCTATACATGCCTTCACCCACATCCTGAACAGCACTGCAGTAGCACTACCGTTGTAGTAGTACGACAGCTACTACTACTTCTAACACACTCCTACAATTACTAGAGAAGCAACGAATTGTACTAGCGCACAACCTATACACGCCTTCACCCACATCCTGAACAGCACTGCAGTAGCACTACCGTTGTAGTAGTACGACAGCTACTACTACTTCTAACACACTCCTACAATTACTAGGAAGCAACGAATTGTACTAGCGCACAACCTATACACGCCTTCACCCACATCCTGAACAGCACTGCAGTAGCACTACCGTTGTAGTAGTAACGACAGCTACTACTACTTCTAACACACTCCTACAATTACTAAGGAAGCAACGAATTGTACTAGCGCACAACCTATACACGCCTTCACCCCACATCCTGAACAGCACTGCAGTAGCACTACCGTTCGTTAGTAGTACGACAGCTACTACTACTTCTAACACACTCCTACAATTACTAGGAAGCAACGAATTGTACTAGCGCACAACCTATACACGCCTTCACCCACATCCTGAACAGCACTGGCAGTAGCACTACCGTTGTAGTAGTACGACAGCTACTACTACCTTCTAACACACTCCTACAATTACTAGGAAGCAACGAATTTGTACTAGCGCACAACCTATACATGCCTTCACCCACATCCTGAACAGCACTGCAGTAGCACTACCGTTGTAGTAGTACGACAGCTTACTACTACTTCTAACACACTCCTACAATTACTAGGAAGCAACGAATTGTACTAGCGCACAACCTATACACGCCTTTCACCCACATCCTGAACAGCACTGCAGTAGCAGTAGTACTAGTAGTAGCAGTGGCAGTAGTAGTAGCAGTGGGAGTAGTAGTAGTAGCAGTGGTAGTATTAGTAGTGCAATAGTACTGTGACTACCTTCATGTTACTGACTTTAATGTGGTACCATGACTACTTGTTCCCTCTACCAATGTAGAGCTATTCCTCGGGACATTCTTTTCTCATTGCCCGGTCATGTACGTACTTTTCTTCTCCGAGTCTCTTTCTCTGTCCTCGCTTCTTATTTTTCTCTATTCCGTATCGTGTTCCCTACTGCTGTCGCTGGCACTCTCGCTACCATTTTTCGTATGAGTAACTGGCTGTCACTGGCGCACTGGTAGGTGACGTGGTAGTAATAGTAGCACTGATGGTAGATGTATTAGTATTAGTAGTAGGCACTCTATTTTTTCTTCATATACTACTTGCGCGGGACACACACAACTCCTGCTGCCATTGTTGCTTCTGTTATTGGTCTTTCTTCTGTTAATCCTAATGTCAACTCTTCTGCGATTCTTGGCGTACGTGTTAGTTTGGGTCTTGACGTGTCGGAGTAAGACGCTTTTAAAGGATAAAGAGGACTTGCAAAGTGAAGATTCTCCAGCGTTGTGGTCACCGGGTAGATAGATGCTCTTGCGTATCACCAGCAAAAATATAGCGGCAACAGTCTCCTTTCTTTTCAGGAGGACTTATTTGACAAGTTCCTCTCCTTTATCTCCATATTTTCTATATGTATCAGCAGAAATATAGAGGGAGTAGTCGTTTTCCTTCTCGTGCCTTTCCTTTTCTTTGTGGGACTTTCTCTCTCTTTCTGATACATGCTGTTGCCTAGTCATCAGCAAAAATATAGAGGCAATAGCCGTTTTCTTCTTAGCCCTTTTTCCTCTTATTTGGCAAGTTGCTTGCGTTTTGTGTTTCTCCTCTTGGAAGCTCTTTCTCTGATCTCTTTTGTAGCGGCGCCCTATGTCTGTGACTTTACACAGTAATCACTGCCTTTTTAATATCAAACATTCCTCACTTGCTCGAAGCACGGCGCACGTCTTACATCTTCTCAGTACTATGGATGCTACTACAAGGACTCTGTGTACCCTGCGTGTACTTTCCGCTCGTGCTGTATGGTCCATTGATGCAGTGCTTCTCACGATTTGTGGAACGAAAAGAGCATGACTGTCAAGCTATTTGTGCTCTACATATCCAAATGTTCGTGTTCTTCCGAAGGAAAACCGGTTCTCTAGTCTGCACATACATGAGTGTACAGAAAGGTAGACTCGTACATACATACATACATACATACATACATATATACATATACATATATGTGTATATTCCTACACGTACCGCTCCTTGTGTTCCTCACTTAGAGCTTTATCACAAACTTCTGATAGTCTCCTTAGTGTTGTTGCAATCTGCTCACTGTCGTCCGCGCTTTGCTGCTGTCCACGGGGTGGCGCAGCGCAGGCACTTCATTTCCGCTACCTCAGAACATGTGCCTCGCGAGATTTTTGAACTCCGTTTCTTGTAATACTTCACCGCACTAAAACGACTTCTCCACTGACGTCACTGTTTGAATACTGTCGTCGCGTTGTAATGTCTTCGTCGCCGGTTCCTGCTGCTTGTCTCTTTCAAATGAAGAGTTTCTCTGATTCTCTTGTTCCCTCTCTCCAGGGTCCTTCACAATAAAAGCGTAGGCGGCTGGGTCTACTACTTTCTCAAGACAAATGTGTGGTGCTATTAGATGTCCACGTCGTCCCGGGCTTCTTCTCTTCCTACCCATGTCTCTGGTGTTCGTGTCCGAGCTTCAATGGGCATTGAAGCAGCGTAGTCAACGGCTGCGCACGCCACTGCACGGCAGACCCCAAAATAGCGACTCATGTGCTGCCCCAGTCAGACGGCTCAAGGCTTTGTTAGGGTGATGTGTTGTGCAAAGTAGTCGTCGTATGTCTCACGTATATCACTCGCGTGCTGGCGCTTCCACTGTGTGAGCTCCAGTGGCCGGATATCGCTCAGCAGGCGCCCGAATCATATATGTGTGCGAAGAGTCTATTAGAGAACTACTTCACACAGAACGCACACACGACGGAGCACGGGGCTAGCAGTGTAAGCTGTAGGAGGGCAAAGTAGTATTCAGACAGCTCTTTTCAAGAGGGAGCGCACCACACGTGATGCTTCACGGCAATGTGCCTACATATACCGGCTTATAGCGTAGTTCACAAGCACTCTGGAGGCAGTGGACACAAAACCTTACGGCATTGGCTGTATACGTGGGGGCGTACGAAGAAGCCACCGAATGTACTCCTTGGGCTGCGCAGGGTTGTTAACGGAAGAGGTTGCGTAGCTGTGTAGGCCGGTCAAGTAATACTCTCTGCTTTGCTGGTAGACGGCATTCACGGCGCTTCACGGGTGGGGGAGATGGCTACATAGATAGTTCACCAGAATATAAATGTAGATATACACGACTGACACTATACACATATGTAGTGTCAGACTATAGTTGCATGGACACTGGAACTGTCGTCCATGTGTGGAGTAGTTTCCAACCAAGAGGAACACGGCTTCCACAGGTGGTGTTGTTGTCTTAATTTCTCTCGTTTGCGTCAAAATACATTTGCCGTTACATGTGCTTGTGTGTCGGAGGGGTCCATCTCTCGTGCACAGTTGTGTGGTGGTAGAAGTGCTTCGAGAAGAGTCCGTGGTTCCTTTCTTTCGCGCTGTCTATAGGGAGCTTGCCTGCTGTCTGTAGTTCATGAACGCATCTTCGCGTGTGGCTTACAGGCTGCTGTTTGTTAAGAGTTTTACCCCTCACGAGGCTTACCCTGCTCTATATGTACCGCTGAGGTCGTGTGCTTCGCGTGCGTGTTGCGCTCTAAGAGACTTCATTGTACTCAGTGCCTTCCACTATTAATACACACACACTTAGCGTTTACGTTTCTCGAGCTCCCCTACCGCTCTCCATGTATCTGTTGCTGGTGGTCACACATCGCTATGCTGCAATTGCTCCCGCCTCTCTTTCTCTAGAGGATTCTGTATATGTGTGTGTGTAATGTGTTTCGAAGAAGTGGGGTGAGGTTTTTTACATGCGAAAGATCGTAGTGTCACAATTGCTGATCTTGCTGTTGAGTGCATTATCATCATTGCTGTGGATGCTGCTGCTAAAGCGACTAGCTAACTGTGTCGTCGGTGCTGCCATGTGTGGCTTCCAGCCGCCAGACATCGAGCACTATCTGAGTCGCTTCATATCTCTGAAAGCTTCTCTTAAGCGTCTAGTACTGCCGTCTCCTCAAAACATAGTTCTGAGCTGTTCGTGCTGCAGCAGCCAAAATTGCCACATGTATGTGGTGCATGTGTCTAATCCCACGTACGTTCACCTATAAAGCCTCGTACAATACATATTATATGTATATAGGTCCAAGGTCTCGATACCCTTTCTTCTATCATACGTCTGTGATGTTTTTTCAATACATATTTCGGTGATACGTTGTCCATGTTCTTGCTTCTTCAACATGTACATGCCTGGGCAAAATGTCTCCATACTCTTGCTTCTGTGACACCTCGTATTATGTGTGAGACACATATATATACATGTTTGCAGATGGATTGTCATCGTATTTACGCTTCTGTAGCACCTTGTATTTTTGTGCATTGAATATACGTAGGTGAAGTGTCTTAGCGCTCTCGCTTTTATTTACCTGCTATAATAGTACACGTCGTATAGTAGTGTGTATTCTTTATGTAAGCACGGAGTGTGTTCATGCCTCTTATACTCTTGCTTCTGTTGCACCTGGTGTAAATTGTTACTACGTGTATGTATGCTGTGTGTTATAGTGCACATGTGTTATTTATATGTGTGCTCTTGACGAGCATGCATGGTGCTGCTGCGGCTACGTCTGGTGCTATTGCTGCTGATGCTTTCTTGCACGCCGGTGTGCGCTGAAACAGGTGGACTCGACCCGCGTCTCACTGAAGGGATATTATCGTCGTCTTCTCGCAATGGGGAGAACCAGTCGACATACATCTTGTGCGTGATAAACGTACAGGTAGCTTCCTCTCACAAAAGGCAATCGGATTTCTTTGTATGATAGGCAGAGACTTCATAAACAAGCTCCTACTAGATACCGACGAGAGAAGGATGATGATAACAACAGAGTCGAAGAGAGAAGGGAGGGAAAGCGAAAGAAAATGCGAGAAATCACTACTGCTAGTAAAACCACTAGATCTTGATGAAAGATAGAGAAGAAGAACAGAGTACTTGCTGTGGCTGAAAGTTGTCGAGGTGTGTGAGAGGGAGGGAAAGACACGAGGAACCGCTGTGTGCCTCGAAAATTGCGGTGTGTCTACGAAAGACTTTTTTCTAGCTGTCCATGTCCAGCTAGACTTGCCTTATTGCTGTTCTCTGTACTCCTTCATCAGACACGAATTATCGGGTGTAATTGCGTGTGTACGCAGCGACAAATATGCAACTCCATACACGTGTAGGTCATCGATGTTATATATCTGAGCAGTGCTAGCCTTTATCGTCCGCGCCTTCTGAGAAGGTAGTATTGATTCAAGTGACAACATGAGTAGTAGTAGTGGTGGTAGTGGTTCTTGTAGTAGTAGGTAGTAGTGGGAAGAGTATTTGTAATTGTTGTAGTAGTATTAGTAATACTTGTAGAGCTAGGAGTGTTTTTGTGTACGTGAGAACTGTCTAGCGGGCGCGCGTATGAAGACGTTTTCACAGTATAACCGTCATACATAACTCTTTGCGCTGTTGCTTTGGAGTCTGCTACTGACAGTTCACCAAGAGGCGGTACAGTGTATCCTTTGTCTTGCTCTTTCGTGCTATCCCGCTGCCAATTGCTGCAGACCGTGTACATCTCCTTGCTGCGGTTGTGTGGCTGCTCCTGGTGCTGCTGAAGAAGAACGTGAAATAAGAGCTTTTTTCGTGCATGATATACTTCTTGAGATTGTTTCCGTGAGTGCATATACATACACAAGATTTTCGTGTGCACAAGAAGACATAAGCGGTGCTGTCAGTGGACTGGAAAGCACACAGAAATTTTTCGTCTGGGGAGCGAAACCGGAAACAGCTGCTTTCTCTATAAATATCTAAGCAGGTGGGAAATTTCGCTGCAGATGAGCAATACTGGAATGGTCTGCATATGTACTTCAGGAGCAAACAGCCACTGCTGCTTTAATAAGCGAGAGATACCCACAGACATTCCCAGAGAGAGAGACACGCAAAGAATTCAGAGAGCGCCACACACAACCCCTTTCTCTTTATATGTGTGTCTGTACTGGTAGTACTCTGCATCATCTTTTTTCCATCTTAGCTGGTCGGCAGACGTTTGTTTCAAGATAGTCCCGCGTTTTGTTGCTGATCCGAGGGGCCAGAGTGAGGCTCTGTGTTCAGCTGTTCATTTTTTCGAGCAGAGTCATACATATGGTATTATTCCTGCGTATGCGTCTTGCAGTAGCAGTGTCTCTCACCCTCTCACACTCTCGCTCCCTCTCTTGCTGGCTCGCTCCTTCTCTATCTCACTGTCTATCTCTCTATCGCGCGCGCTGTCTCTGTCGTAGTCTCTTTGTTCCTCTCTCTCTCTTTTCGGTCTTCTGCAACAGCGTCACAGCAACGATCATACCCACATGTATGCTTTCCGCTGCACCATGACCCGGCAATCTCTGGCACTCTCTTTCCTACCTTTCTCTCAATCTAAGTAAATATATACGTAAAACTCGCTCTCTGTGTATAGCTTTCAGAAGCTACCACTGTCACTCTCTCGTACTGTTTCTCTTTCTATATGTCTCCCTCTCTCTGTTCTCCTCGCTATATCGGGCTATCTCTTCAGTCCATTTCTCTTCTACTCTCCCTCAATCGCTCTCCCGCTAGCCCTGTCTCTCGCCTAGCCCTCTCTATCTCTCGCTCACTGTCTCGCTCTCTCTCCACGTTTATCCCTCTAGTAATCTCTCTCTCTTCGTTTCTCCTCTTGAGCTTTCTGCGCTCCCCCCTCTCTCTGTTTGAGACCCAGTAGTTTGATCGTGTGTGTGTATGTGCTGGCGGGGATGAAATACTCTCGCGAGACGGCTCACACGTACGCTCCTCGCTAGCGTCTGCATCGTAAAGGCCCACAGACAATTAAAAAAATTTCGGACACTAGGAAATATGCATCTTCACCAGTATGTCAGGGGCCCCTTGTCAGCGTTTGTTTTCTGAACAGAGAAAACACAGCGGATGTGGTGATTGAGTAGACGAGATTGTGAGCCTCACTCTTCTGGCAGCATTCGTGCGTGCACGTATCTGGTGGCTGTTTGTGTCTGTATATGTGTGTGGATTTATATTTTTGTTTGCGTGTCTATGTGTGAATATTTACGTCTTTGTCTGTCTGCGTATGTGTATGTGTTGTGTGAGTGCGTAAATGTCGTGTGTGTAACTCAATGTATGTATGTATGTACCTGTTCGCTGTTTTTGACTTCTTGTGAGCGTTCAAATGGGCTTCACTGCTCATATTTGCGTACATCTGTGTATATATGAGCTGTTTCGCACTTCCTGTGTGTGTAACTGGTTTTCCACATGTACATAGATGTCTGTATGTATACCTACCCCATGAGTTTACGTTCCTGTGCAATCGAATGAACGTCTGTCTATGTAAGAACATGTACTGCACACCACAGCGAGGCATATACGATCGAGATATGCACACAAGTGGATTTCAAGCATAGCTACTTCGGCACATTCACTTACACATGTTTCTCTATGTTTATGCAGCTGCAATAATACGTATATATAGACAACGCAGTGTATCACCTGGAGATAATATTGGGGACGAGATATAGCCCCCCCGTCTTCCTCATAAACACCTACAGAATACTGCGAGAGGTTATATGTGTAGTCACCTCGGAACAGTAGTAATGTAGTGCTCCTAAGTATATATGCATTTTCATCCTCTGACTGTCCTAGGCACATCTACATGGAGGTCTTTTGGTGATCTGGGAATACACGTTGTGGTTGCTCATTTTTAGTTTCTTTGGAGTGTCTTGCTCTACTGCACTGTTTCCTTGTGTAGCTGCTTCTTCGTCAGCTGTGCATGTATACTCCTCGTGCTGCTGCTGTTGCTGCGTTTTTGTCGTTATACAGCTTGCAATGTTAAACAACACTGTAGTATCTTATGTCTACGCCGCTGCACATGTGTGCAAATTGCCCTCACTCGGAGAGACGGTGTGTTCTGCCTCTTCGTTCACAGTTGCTTACTACGCGGGCGCTGCATGAGACTCTTTCTAGCTTGTCATTCACTCGTTGTTTCATACACACTCCACCAATGATAGTCTTGACTCTCCAGACAACATTTATGATACAGTATAATATATATATATTTCGAATACTGTAATATAACGTACTGCCCGTATACGACACAGTATAGCATACATAACGTATTGCCCGTATAGGATACAGTATAGCATACACTATAATATGACGTACTGCCCCTGTATGATACAGTATAGCATAACATCATAATATAACGTATTGCCCGTATACGATACAGTATAGCATACATTATGATATAACGTATTGCCCGTATATGATACAGTATAACATACACTATTGTATAGCGTATTCCCTGTGTATTGTATAGTATGTTACGTATTGACCAGAGAGGGGCTCACATTGGTGGTGGTGGTGGTGTTGCTGCGGTCGCAGTCTGCTAGTTCACAAATTCAAACTAGACTGCAGCGACGTAACTGGTAGCTGCGCTTTTCTGTTGCATCTCTCACAACTCGACGACTGCTGCCATTATACAGGGACTCATTCCATGTGTATTTGCAGCGACGACTGCTGCACCTATAGAGGGCACTCATTCCATGTGTGCGACAGCTGCTGTTTTACAGGGCCTCATTCCATGTGTGTGGTTTTGTGTTTGCGTCTTTCTCTCACACGCACGATGCGCATGGCTACTGGAAAGAAGCATCCATTTGTAACCTGCGTTCTTCGCGTCACACTCAACAATCGCTGCTGTGTGTGCATGTGTGTTATAAACAAGCTCGTTTTCTTGTATACTGGCATCCTACCTGTCACACGGAGCAGCTGCTCTCGCTTCAGATAGGACGCTGTATTTTTGGTTACTGCTTGCGTGTTGAGGTTCAAGCGAATAACCTGTCTGGCCTTGTCTTTTTACTATTGCTTTACAACATTGCAGCGAGTCTGTGCAACACTATTTGCAATGCAGGGTCCTTCATCCTTGCTGTTTGCGTCTTATTCTCTTTCCGTTCTCTGTCTAACTATCCGTCGTCACTTTCTCTATGTTTTGTTTTCTGTTTCTCGTCTAGAACACATTAACATCTTTCTATCTGTTATCGGTGCCATTCACATCTAAGTAATTGCTAGGATTATCCACAGAAGTTGAGATGGTATTGGACTAAGTCTTATCTGTTCAAGGAGAATACCTAAAGGGATGTCAGATACACTGCGGGAGAGTAAACTATCTGTTCTGTATCCAAATGTACATATGTGTACTTACCTACACGTGTTTAAATCCGGCTGTGGACGTATACGTAGGTAAGTACATCATACGCGCGTTTAGAGGGGAAAAAAATGGGATTTCTCCCGTGTGTTGTGTTTCCGTACATTTGAGCAGGCGTTCCAAAAGGCTTTGCGTTTCTCGCCTATGAAGATCAGCGCTCCACTATTCTCGCTGTCGATAACGCCAACGGCATGCAACTCTTGCAGCGCACTTTACGTGTGGATCATTGTAAAGACTACCGTCCCTCCTGACAGGCAGCTCAAACAGGCAAGTCTGCATAACTGTATGAATGTATACATACGTATATACATGTCTGTGCAAACGTACTGTATTAGTCAGTGAAGGTGTTCATGATTGCGGCTTATGATACGTTTGTATCTGGACATACGTACGAATACCACATGTATACGTTTGTAGTTCCCCGTATCATGTTTAGAGCACACCTGGTTTACTGCAAAGTGACTGTTTCCATAGAGCGCAAGCATACCCACACTACTTTTTCATTCGTGTGTAAATTCCCGCGTTCTGTGTGTACATCGCAGCTCTGTTACTCTGGTTCCCCTATTAAGGCATCTTCAGCCAACACCTACGGGTATATATATGTAGTTCGGCGTACAAGTGTTCGCGTGCCAGTTTGAAGACGAGCAGAAACCAGAGTGCACCGCTGTATGTAGGAATGGTGTAGATTAGCCGCTTCACGGCAGTAGTACAAGATGCGATCCACTGGGAGTATACGTTAAAATTGCCTGTCGGACGTACATCTGTAGTCTTGTGGACTGTGCGTTTGTGTCTGCATGTGTGTGTGTGTGCGTGAGTATCACGTATGTCTTGCTGCGGCGTCAACAATTCCAGACCCCAGCGAAGATACGGGTGACATATGCGTAAAAATTATACATATGTGTATATACCTTCTCGTACAAGAGGACGCTCCAGAGCTATACAGTTCTGGCGTGATAATTTTTGCGCTCAAGAAGTATAAGATAAATTCTAGTGCTGCTTTCCAACAGCTGCAAAAGTAGGAATACACAATAGGTGGAACGGATGGGTCTGGCTCGTTCTGGTGGTGGTCGCGCTGGGGCACTTGCACCGGCGTCTACTGCGACGAGACGCGGAGGGAGGTGAAGAGGGGTGATATTGAAGCTGTCCCACGAATAGTAGCGCTAGTTAGCACACAGGGTTTTCTGTTAACAAGGTAAAAGGAGCTTCTACTTGTGATGTATACGCACGACATCATGAGCGATAATAGGCAGGCGCATACGTGAAATGGAAGGAGGGTCTACACTGCCAGCTACATAAACGGAGCACCAACAGCTGTGACCAAAGGTTTAGCGTACGAAACTGCAGTGACCTCGTACTCTTCTTACGTCAGTAGGAGTACGAGTACTAGAATCGCATGATGCCTAATGCGGACGAGATGCGCAACGAAAGTGGGTGGAGATTCATCATCTCACCGACCACACACGTCGCAGTAACAACACACGTCGTAGTAATGATACCGGCAGAGATTTCCTTTATCTATAGTATGCTACAGTAGCCTTCTTTCTTCTGCTTGCCCCCAATAGTACAAGCATTACTGCGACAAGACGCAGATGAAGAGCTGGAGGAGGACGCTGCTACTGGCGACAGACACACAGTAACAGTTCTTGTGACGAAGAGTTCTTTGTCTATGAACTGCTGTAGCAGCTTTCTCTTCTCTCTCATTGTAGAACGACATCACTACGAGTGATATTTGCGTGGCTTGGAAGGGTCTAGCTCATTCAGTGCCTCTAGGTTGATAGCTTTTCGACCCGTACTCGCAGTCGTATAGCGTGTATGTCAGAAACGCAAAGGGACGGCAGTGCTCGGGGCAGCTGGATCACGCTGTCTGCCACAATCAGGCCATACTCAGTGTTGTACGCTTCATTATGCGGTACTGCTGAAAGACACATTTTACATAGTAAAAGCAGAAGCGTTGTGCTGATCGCAATGGTTAGATCGATTGGCAACAACGCAGGAGAGGCTTGCTGAATTGTAATTGGTTGCTGCGCACCGTGACGAAGGTCAGCAAATACACCATATGTGTAGAAGGGGGTGCACGCACAAGTACCTAGACTTTGATTAGTGAGCCGGAAAATCCCAATTTTTTCGACTTCGGCCGAAGAGGAGAGATCGACTCCGCGAAGGGAAGGGGCCACGCTAGCCAGGCGATTGACAGAGTCCTGACTTTTCGGTAACTCTGTGTGTCAGAGTTGCATTAGCGTACCCGTGACTGTAATGGAAGCAGCATGTGTACGCCAGGCAGGAATTTTACTGCTGTAGAGCGGAGTGCGTCCAACTTGGAGAGAGGCAAGAAGACAGAGAGAAACAAGGGCAGCAGACGACAGGCGTTGATAAATACTCCGCACTAAGAGGAGGGAAAGGGGCTGGCCCGGTTGCAGCCTGTCTCATGGTTGTGACACAGTTGATTTACAGTAGGTCGAAAGAGTTGCGTGTGAAAAAAGGGAGTTTAGCGAAATGCGTCTACGATCGCACTTGACGTAGGCTCAGACACATGCACACGTAGGTACACACACACACACATATGTACACCCACACATGCACGCACAGGGTTACATAAACACACATGCAGAAGCTCGAGCTTTGCAGCAAGCGTGAGTGTGACTGGGGATTCAGCGCCGAGGGTATGAACGTCACAGGAGCTGTAAGTGGCGGCAGGAGTGGTAGAAATAGTCATACGCAGTTAGTACTGTCTCGTACATTACTATGGACACATCGGCCGATAACAGTCAGTTGTTGTGGGTGTCGTTCTTCGAAGAATGTGAAACTGCCCTCGTGGACGCTCGGCGGCAGCACTGCGGGGGGCGGGCATACACGTAGGAAAGCGCGCTACCAGAAGAATGGGCAATCCTGTTGCCTGTACTCCCACCTGCCGGTGCAGCTGTCGCTGGTATCTGTGGTGCTATCCGTCTCTCATTTGTATCGGGTGTTCGCCAGTTTTCTCGTGCAGCACTACTAAGACTTTTTGCAAAAATTTCTCGGTATCGGCCGAAACGGTTTGTGCAGTGCTGCTGCCCCGTGTCTTATTTTGTACCTGCTGGAGTGCTGCTGCTTGTTTCATTAATAGTGCTGTGCTCTCACGCGGGAACATCCTACGCAGCGAACGCACCAGGACCCTCATTCAAAGGCTCTTCACTGTCCAGCGCCGGCGCTGTCTGCTGGTTGCAGCCTATACGTGTGTTGGAGGTGCTGTTGACGTACTCCGGTTTGCCATCGCAGTCAGCTGATTTGCGCGTAGGCTGCTGCAGCTGTGTGGTGTTGGATTTGCTGTGTCCTGCCAGGTCAGCGTTCTAAGAAGCTCCCGACTGTACGGCGTAGAATGCCGACAATATTTATTCGAATGCAATGGTGATGTCTGGGAATGTATACCGTATGCAGTGACGACAAAGTGACTTGTGACTATCACCATCTACAATGCAGCGCTTCTTCATCAGTTCGCACTCGTCTTGACGTTGTTGTGGTGAGGGTCTCCTCTCTTGTTTTTTTCACTCCTTTTCGATAGGCTGCAGTCATTTGCTTTTTGTGTCATGCTCGTTTCATTTCTTTTCTCCTGTGCGTTGCGTCTCTTTCATTCTTGGTGTGACTGCGCTTGCCTCATCCTCCTCATACCGAAGTTTGCTATTTGTGTCGTTTCAGCGTTTCATTGTTAACACCTTTCTGCTGTGTTGTTTTACCGTATCTTTGTGTAACTCCTCTGTTTCGATATAGGGAGGACGCAGACGGGCAGGAAACCCACGACGGCAACGTAGGTAAATATGAAGCCACAGGAGCCGAGGGGAAGGGCTTGGGGGTTTACGGGGTAACGCGGGATCAGCAGCAGCGTTTTGCTGCTGAGAAGCAGGCGCAAGCAGCTCCTGCAACAAAAACCGCAAGCAAGAGACAGAGAGAGCAGCGGCATTGCACCGACATGGCGTGAAGGATGTGGACGAAATGTGGAGTGAGGAATTTGAAGAGATGCTCAAGCAAATGAATCAGGAAGCCGAGATTGAGGGCGCGAAACGTTGCTTGAAGAGGAAGCAGCTCAGAAACGGCGACGGAAAGAGCTAGAGAAACAGGCAAAGATAGCGTGGAAAAAGGAGTGGAAGCTCCAGCGGGCAGCTAAGAAAGAAAGGCGTGCACAAATCTTCTGATTCGGAGTCAGCAAGAGGCGACAAAAAGTCAAAACATAGGAAAAAAACTCAAAAGAAACACAAACGGCAATGGGATGGAAGGGATGACGATGATGGAGACGTGAATGAGGTTGAAGCAGAGGGGGATAGGCCTGAAGACAAAGAAGGATACAAAGGAGTAAGAGACCACGGGGAAATATCAGTACGTCCGAGGGAAGGAGATGACCATGCTGCGGCGGGACAACGAGAACACAAAAAAAGTAGAAGGTACACTGGAGAAGGCGAAGACAGTGATGGAGCAAACGAGGAAGAAGGGCATATGCGTACCGCATACGAAGGAGGAAGTGGAGGGGGAGGCGATGCCGGAATGAAGATATACACACGGTCAGGCGCTACGAAGGTAGAATGTAGGAGGTATCCACCAAGAAAAATACAGAAGCGATGAAGACGACGACGCTGAAACCGTTTGTGGAAAAGAAGAGAGCACGCGCCACCGAAGTATGAGTGAAACTGAAGACGAGGGGGAAGAGGAGCAGCAGGAAGAGAGAGACAGTTCGAAGGGGTCACGAAAAAGATATGGAAAGGACTGGGCAAAGCGTGTGCAAAGGGAGCGAAGGAGAAGACAGTGAGAGAAAAGGGGAGGCAGATGCGCTGAAGGCGACGAGATCGAAACAGAAGCAGAAAGCTGAGCCGACGGGCATCCCCTGCTGAAAAGGTAGAAGACTACAGAAGAAGAAAACATCTATCGTCTCATTCACCTCTGAAAAGAGCTGCCACTTCTATCGCACGTGGAGGAGCTGCAACTGAAAGCAGGAAAAGCGAAAGCGGATCCGGGGACGATCGCTGCCGAGGAAGACTAGAGGCGAGCGCGACAGTGGGCGACAGCAACCGCAGGAGCACGGTTTCAGGACGAGAGAAGAGAGCCTACTGGAGAATACAAATGTCTTGCAAGGAAAGATCATGGGGGCGGATACAGAGAGAGGACGGCCCTCGAGGTATGCAGAAAGGGGGTCGCCGAAAGTGGAGGAAAGAGAAAAGGAAAGGCAGCACGAACAGCGAAAGCGAGCGATGGCGAAGAAACGACGAAGGTAGAGGTCGCGTTAAAGTAGAAGTAGGGAACAGGAGGCCGACGAACAGCAACGAGGTGTCTCCACGGTTGCGGCATGAGCATCGGAGACGACCGGGATGTTCCAGATGCAAGCGTCTGGTGTGCGCCGGCGGACGGAAAAAAAGGGGCGACATCGTAGCGACTGCAGCTGAAGCAATCGGTCTTGTGTATCGGGCGGTGTTGACGTCAGAAAGAAGAAACATACGGCGATGTGAGAGAGGCACTGCAGCAGTCCACGTGTGTAGGGACGCGGGTAAGGGCTTAAGGAGGACGGGGCGGTGACAGAGAGAAAGGGGATTTCTTTTCGACGTAAGGTGCGCCGGGGATGTGTTTCATCGCGTGCCTCCCCGCGTCATCTTACTCTTTGCAATCTTGTGTCGTGTGTGGGACTCGCGTAGCTGCGCTACAACATCTTATTTGCGCACTGCATCAGGAGCGAGACAAGCATGAAAGTATCGTAAGAGAAGATATTACGGAGGAGTTGCCTTTCTACATCACAATGATTGTATCGCCTCCCTAGAGGGGTATCGCACGTATGCCGTTGCGATTTGGTGATGCCAATTTATTATTGGTGCAGAAAGGATGGCCCATCAATCTGCACCTGCTGTGTGCAGCTCGGTAACTGGGCTTGAAATGACCACACGCGCGAGATGGTGTCTTTAAATCCTACGTTTCATTACGTTTGGTCGCTCTGTAGGGTACCTCGCTTAGCCGCTGCCCGAATTCAGAAGTCTAGCTGCAACCTGCCTTCTTTTTTCTCGCACCGGATGCATACGTGACTACTTGTGATTTGCATAATCGCTTCGCTCGCTGTAAAATTGGAGACGAACCGTGGCAAGCGAGCAACCTCCCGAGAATCAACCGAGGTCCGTCGTGCTAATAATCGCTCGAGGCCTCCGCAGTGGGCTTCTTACGAAGCAGCAGCCAAATGGGTAAACCCGTTCCCAATTCTTGCTTCAGCACAGACAACGCTGTCACGACTTCCTGTGGCTCCAAGGGTCAGGCACGGGTACGCTACACTGTGGTTTGAATCGATGCGCTGCGTGTCAGTTATCTGCTGTGGACACAAAGTAATACTCCTGACTTAAGCGCGGGTAACTGGGACATTTTGGTGCAGCCTGGAGCGCGTGTATACCAGAGAAAACGAGGAGTAGCGCACTTAAGAGCAAAAATGCCGCATAACTTCATAATAAACTCTGGTGAATGTGCGTGTGCGCGCATGTATGTTCAGCAAGCTCCCCATATGCTGTTCCAGCTCAGTACGGATAATGCGTACACAAGTCTAAAGTGCAGGGAAACCATCGCTCAGTTTCTAATGTAGGACCGTCAATCGAGGAAGTCTCCCGTGAGTATTATTCGCGTATACTTAAGGGCAAAGAGCTCCACTGCATTGATCAGAGTCGTCTCACGCGCGAAACGTATTCTGCGAACCTGGATTATTCTCGCATTTTTTTTGGCTGTCATTATTAGGGCGGAATTGTCACTATTAGCCATTACGAGACCTCTACAGGAGTGACTATCTGGCATACTCGTGTGAAGCTATTGTTTTGCGATGGGGCACCTTGCCGACTCTTTGTTTGCCCTCGCAGCGAACATCCTCATTTGGCCGCCGTTGAAGAAAGCAGATGTTGCCGAGGTCTGTCGCTCTCAAGACACGAAGGGCTAGGCTTCTGAGTGAATAACAACGGGCAGAAATTCTGGCGCTGGCCACCAGAGGACACGCGTAGCTCCACTGCAACACCACCAGCGTTGTCAGCCCACTGTCTCAGGACCCGTAACAGGTCGTAAGAGACTTGGACATTTTATGTACAGCGGGTCAGGGAAGATGTGACATTCAGTTACACAGTATAAGGCTTTCTCTCATGGAAGAAATGATCTGCACACACAGCACATATAGAGGCAGACCTAACAGTGCATTCATGCAGTGTGAGGCTTTCATGCAGCTGCAACTCCGCCTTCCCCTACCTGCGCTCATTTGCGCTGCAGACTACTCCCTTGGCTTGCACCCGGCCACGTCTTAACATGTGCGGCGCCCCGTCCTCAACACTGCCAGAAGGTCTCGTTTTATTCTGGCCGTGTGGAGACTATTACCGGCTTTTATATTGGGAGGCGCCAATCTCACTGCTTCTAGCACCCCAGGCACATCACTACACGCACCCCAGCTACGAGCTATTCACACGATGCTCGGAGCGCAGATTCGTAGATGTGCACACACCTCTTTTGAGCGTATGGATATCAAGGCCCGCTCGTTATACTCCATCGAGCCCACCGTGCTAGATGGATGCTATCATGCAGGGAAGCTTGCCACGGTTCACTCGTCGGCGGCTAACTTCGGGTAAAGTGCTTCGAGAACGGGTGCTCTTACGAGGCGCGTACTGTGGCGCTCTAATGCTGAGCGATCTGAGCGTGCCGCAGGCTTTACCTGGTTAACACTGTCAAAAACAGGTAGACACAGCGATGCCTGTTGCTCTCCAGAGGCGCACACATACAACAGGCAAGAAAGGCGGCCGCTCGCGGAGGCGTAGCTTGTTGCTGCCTGTCTGTCGTTCACTACGCACAGGAAATCGCTTGAGAAGCTACTCGTTACAAATCTGCGACGCCACATTCCCGCGCTCGGCGTGCGCAAGGCTTGTTCCCAAGCGGCTCGCACTCCAAGATTTCACCGCGTTACTCGTTTTCGCAGAGTGACGCCCTCTGCATCGTCTTGACAGCTTCAGCAACCCGATGTGCAGATCCACACCTCCAATACGCCCTCCTTGCACCACAGGCCGCTTTTAAGCAAGAACGCAGAAGAGCACGCGTGACGTGCGACTGTCTGATTGCGCTCCACGAGTCTACATTCCAACGTACGAACAAGAACTTCTCGCGCATATAGCCAGACGTCACACCCGTAGAGTTTTGTACCACACGTAGGACTATTCGAGGTCAGTGGGAGACTACACCCGTCCTAGACGCTACACTGTCTTCGCAGTATAGCCATAGAGAGTTGTCAGCGGGCTGCCAAAGTAATCAGAAGACGTACCTTTACCTGGCGTCAATAATCACGTGTCTTTCACCCGAAGGGGCTGACTCATCGGGTAGGTCAGCATCTGACTTGCTCCGTGCGCGACGGACGAGGTCGTCGGTGTATCGGACAAGCAGAAGGCTCCGCAGGATGATGAAAAGGGGCCGCTGAAGAGAACGTAGTGGTGTAGCACACAGTCGGGAGTTCCACAACCGTACGCCTCCGAGACAACACCACCGACGACGCACGACTTACAGAGTCTCATGCAGTAATCGTATCCAACAATTATTAGTCGTGTGATGCAGTGCAGCCAGGTCCTTGCAGGCGGCACCACTATTCCGTTTCTCTGCTTTTCACGTCTGATGCGTGACACCCATTAAAGCAGCGCTGACCTCAGTCTAACATGCCCTCCTTTTGCCTCGTGCTGATGCAAGGATTCTAAAAATGTCGACGCCCAGCTTTTCACTCGCGTGGCTGAGGACTTCAGTAGGAATCGCTTCTTCCGGATGAAGTGGAATATGCGCGCTGCGCGAAATAAGGCGTAATACAAAAGTAGATACTGTACCGTCTGGCCGCCTTGAGAGGCAACTCGCACGTAGGAAGGATCCAGAAGTGCAGGCATCGCGGCCGAAGGTAAGAGGTAATGGCAAGAGAAGGAATCAGAAGCAAAGAAGAAGGGAAATCTGGAATTAAAGGGCCCGTATTATGAACGACTGAGTAGGGTATGATAAAGGGTAACAAGGAGAATGAAGTAACGCCAGGGTGGACGAAAGAGCGCGAAGCTAGTGTGGTAGAGCAAGCAAAGGTGAATTTTAGAAGGAGATGCGAGGGATGTGAAAGAGATTACTATTCAGATAGTAGCATATCAGCGTGGAGATTAATATCAGCGCGAACAGAGTATTTTGAGGTGTGCGCGCATCAGAGACAACTCTTTGGTAGGCGAGAAGAGAGGAATAGCCAACGCAAAAAGAACGTGTCGGCGCAGCTGGCAGGAAGCTGGAGTGGGTAAAATTGAAGTACGCAGATGAGCCGCCCACTGTAGACGAGGGAGCACGAAGAGATCGAAAGCCTGTAGAGCCACTAGCAGAACAGTAGCACAGGCCCTCTCACCGACAGAACCAGACTGCATTTCCGACGAAGCTAAAGGGGTAGACTCGGCAAATTGCCACATTAATCAATAGATGCAGCTTCAAACTCAGAGAAGCACGTAGGAAGCCGACCAGCCACAACACTAACGGCTGCAGCGGCAGAGCAAGCCTACCAGAAGTCGCACCGGCACGAAAAGAAAATCTGGAAGAAGATGCTCAGAAAACCTTCGGAACCGTTGCAGACTTTGAGACAGTTGCAGCAGAACCTCAGTGGGTATTTTCAGTGGGGGGGGGTACCGCAGCACTGACGGGGACAACCCACCACCAGCACCGGAGAAGATTGTAGCAACAGTAGGGGTGTGATTCCAGCAGCGCATGATAAACAACAGCGCGGAGAATTGTAAATTCAGAAAGCAGTCCATGTCGACAGAATAAGCGTCGGAAATGGTGAATCAGGGCCAGCAGCGACAACGGCCGCACGGGGAGAGAAGTATCGAAATGCTTGCAGAAAATGAGCTTGTGAGATCCGGAAGTTGCGACCGAGTTACGAGATGCTGAGAGATAGATAAGCAAAACTGCATCACAGCACCTTCTGACAAAACTTAAAAGTAACGGGTGATTCAAGAGCCCATATAATCCGCGGCGTCCCGCCGAAAGCAACGGGAGATTCATGTGCCCAACAATTCCTGCGGCGTTCCGCCGCTGGCAGGCGCAGCATACCTCTGCGTAAAACGCTGATCAGCTGCGCCGGCGCGTCCTCACAATCTCTTTCTGCAGTGAAGACGCTTTGGAGTGACAGCGAGCCCTTGTATCGGTGTACAGAAATTTACTCGGCAATAGCAGCAGACAGCCATCAGAAAGCTCCTCAGCAGTCCCCTATATAGAGGAAGCCTGTGATAGCGTTGCATTCGTAGAAGTCAAGGAGGTTTCAGGAAAAGGAACAGAGCAGTAGTAGCTGCACATGGGTCGCTGTGTGTGCTGGATTTCACCTGCCACTATTTGACTGCGAGGTGGGGACCAGCAGCAGAAGCTCCGCGCGCGGCAGAAGCCGTGCGGGGTACAACCGTACATTTAGGAGCTGAGCGCCCAAACTATACGATAAAGGGACCGGCTTCGATGAACTTACCTCACTATCAGCGGAGTTGGACAGGAAAGATCTTCTACGCCTACCCCTGTCCGTGTACTTGAGTGCTCGTGCCCACGAGTGCATGTGAGCAGGTACAAGCAAATTTCTTTCCCCTTTCGCTTTGTGTATCGATATGCGTGCATCTAACCATATGATTTGTGCGTCCATGGATGCATACACGGAACTCATGATGTATGAGAGCCGTTCAGGATGGACGGAGTATGCTGCTGCTTGTGTCTGGTGTCTTAGTGGCTGTCCTTGGCAAAACGTTGCTCTACGGCGCGTGAAAACGGTGTATTTCGCTAAAATAGGGCGGGAATCTTCGTGTGCGGCGCAGACTGGAACAACATAGCACGCCGCGCACCTGCTTCTTGAATATACAAGAAGGGAAGTGCCGGACCGACTTTGCTTCGAACCTTCAGACATGCATGCCGTCGTGTGCATTACACGTGGACCTGTTCCCGGCAACATACACAACGCCGCGAGCAGCGTAGAGACGATGTATGAATATGTAGTAAGGTGTACCACCCCGCAACAAATCCAAAGCCATTTTACTTTCATTTTTCGGCCAGATAGATCGAAACCGTTAAGGCACACTGTTTCTGTATGCTTAACCGTTACTGCTGACTTCGGCGGGTTTGTTGGAACGCGGGGCTGGCTCGGCACATGTCGTTTTCACATTCGCACAAGAGTATACGTGCTTTGCTTGTCTATATGCCCAACAGTCTTGTAGATCTGTGTCCTATTAAGTACCTTGCGCATTTGAGGTTGGCCCAGTTGGCTCGGCTGCGGCATGTGTTGTGTTCTCAGCAGCGGGAAAAAACACTGCTGCTGTTCCTGCGCGCCCAGCTTGGCTTGCTGCAGTGTAGACGTCTACGCTATTACATCAACGCGTATTACGTCAGCGCACAGTGCGGCAACGCGTACTGCGTCAACACGTATGCGGCAGCGCTTGTTGTGGCAACACCTACTGCGGCACCGCTTATTGCTGCTTTTAGCTCCGAGTTCGCTCGGCTAGACTGTGGAGCTGGGGTTATCACACGGAGTATACAAAGGAGGCGCCATCAAGCCAGCGTAGAGGGAGGACTGTTAACGGGGGCACCCTACTGTGCCGTCTGTGCCCACCTTTGATCCAGCTGTCTCCCTCTCCCGGAACGTCCATAGGTAATACAAAAGCATGATGGCTCGCCCCGTGCACGTACTCTACCTATGCGCCACCCTCATGAACCAAAAGTGCATATTGTCTATATACAAGCACCTTAGGGCTTCAAATTGAGACATGGAGCACAAGAAGGCATGTACGGTCATCTGGAAGCTTGTTACGATTTGCAGCAGTGTGAGTATGCATGTCCACGTGCTCACGATATTGAGCGACGCCCTATTTAGTGGTTTGTACCTGTTGCCTTCCACCGCAGGCGTAGGCGGTGTGCGGAGACCCTGTTTAAGGGGTGGGAAATACGTTATACTGCCTAATACACACAGGATGTAAGGACTACTCACATATTTCGTGCCTCCTGAGCTGCCCTGGCCGCGCATGTAGCCGCTTTAAAGCGAAGGCGTCACTGTATGAAACCAACCATACGTAACCGTAAAAGTAAGGATACGTGCACAACCACCTCTGCAACTCTCTCATTCCACGGGGAGCGCTTATGCTTGCCCGCACGCTGCTGGCTCACAACCTACCATGTGCGCCTAGCTATCATACCCCAATTACAAACGGCCGCAACCCCGGAAATGGAGAGAAAAAGTGAGACTCGTTCCCTCATAGATTGCTGGATTCACCGGAAAGACAAATGCGTGGCCGTGCGCCTACATAGAAGACGCCACGCACTGAGCATCGAGCACAGAGGCCCCTGCGTATCTTTTACTACGAAAGAATGAAGCACGCATGAGATGTGATCGGCTTTTTTGTATATAGGCAGACGAAGTCTTCCGGATTATTAGGTGAGACTAGACGTGTGCAGCTGCGTGTCACTCGCTCCCGGCATTTCGCATAGAAATACCATGGTTGAGAGCAAAAATACATGTCACGGTTGTGCAGAAGTGGTAGGAAGATATTGTGAGATTGATCAGTTGTTCGAGTGCCTTAGCATAGGAATACTACGGTTGAGGGCAAAAATATATGTCACGGTTATGCAGAAGTGAAGGGAAGATGCTGTGAGGACTGATCAGTTGTTCGACGGCCTGCAGAGATATGCATACAACACAGGGTCTTCATACGTCAGCGTACCCCCGTACGTCTTCAACGCGTAACGACCGTGGAAAGCGTGTACCACAGACGCGCTCCACAATGTATGGGCGGCACCCGATAGTCAGTGACCCACCACAGGATTGTTCGCTCTTTGTTAAACGTTCTCGTGAAATGTGGAACCTGGTTCCCGTTTATATACTAATCCTCGATGATGTACTGTTAAAAGTTTCCGGTATAAGCCAACCGCACGGAACGACGCGGGGACGGTGTTCGGGGCTGACTACTTCTGCAGAAAGTGTGGTGTGACTTGAGCAACCTGTAGGAGCAGGTAGTGCTTTCAGGCACACACCTTAAAGACACTTAGTTGTACGCCCGTGCGAAATTCAGCGCACATTTTTGCAGGACATCGTTAGCGCTCTGCATCCGTGCAGAACAACGCGACTGGTATGCGTAGCGTGCCGGATACCGGTTATGGAGGGTGTCCATCCAGAGACGAGGGGAGCCCTGGCATCAGAGCAGCGAGTCACACATGCCTGGCTCCCAAAATAGAGAAGGCATGCTCTTCCATTCTCCCTCGGTGAGGAAGGAGAGATCGGTGAAAAACGGGGTTGTCTGGTCGATACAAAGTCGAGAAGTACCTCCCTTCTTCTGTTGCAGCTCGACGCTCGCGAGTACCCGTTCGTAGTGGGACGCGGCCGCAGTACAACGCTGGAAAACGGTGGGTGATCGGGGGTACAGGGGGCGGTAGGTAGTATCCTGCGGTGGCGGTAGCCACGTCGGATCACAACCCTGCGCACCCCCGCAGATATATTTATCACGGAATCTGGCGGATACTGCAACTCGGTACCCCTTGTCGCCCACCAGGCCTGTTCGCTCCAGTGACACGTGTGGCCGGGCTCGTAGCGTGACGTTTAGCTGTACATACATTCAAAGCGCTCGTGCCGTTTCCCTCTACTACCGCATGTATCCGGCTACTGGCGAAGGGTGCTAGCCTTTCCGATCTGCGTACAGTAACCTCCACTGCATTGCAAGCAGCCTCGATACCATGCGCAGGCGGAAAAGCAACTCGTGTACATGCTTCCGTTTTTTTATCCTGTCACTCAAAACACCTACTCTTTCCCTTCGCACATTGCTACGACCGAATCGTAGTGAAGTTTTCAGTTTCCGCGTGATTACTTTGCAGCGCTCTCCCTTCGGTGAATTGACTTCCCGCTCTCCGTTGTACCCTTTTCTTCGTAGTTACATTGTACTTTTGATGTTTTCGCCGCTCTGCTTTTATAGTTCACCATCTGTGTGTTGCCTCGTACATGGCTGTAGTTAGTTGCCTCGGACGTACAAGAGGTCACGCGTAACTGCATTAATTTCTCCCCGTCGCTCACCGTGCTTCTGCCTACATTAATTCGTCACAACGATTGTGCATGAAATCTTGAGGGTCTGTCTTCCGCTTTACCATGCATCCCTAGAGGAATGTAGGGGAAAAAATGTCCGTTAGTTTTTTTTATGCAGAAGAGTGGGACTGGCGCCCTTTTTGCGTTTCTACTTTTTACACGGTGCTAATCAAGAAGTCTAGATTCTTTAAAATATTACTCGTATCGCCGCGAGGGTGTGTTAACGTCACACCGACGCTACTTGCCTTTCGTGTTTGATGTAGTCTAGAAACTTGTGCTTTATTCGAGGAAGATTTAGTCTTGGCATTTCATCTTTCAACCAGTACCCAGTGCACGGCTCGGCTCTGGTACTTCTTCGTGGATGAATGCGAGTAATGGGCCCTGGAGGTGATCGACGTACACACAGTTCTAGTATGAGTGACTACGCCCCTGGGTGTGCCTGCGTGAGACCGAGGCTCTGCGTAAGGACGCCTCTTCGTAAACAACGTTTTTCGGCTGATTTCGCGGCTCTGCAGCGGCAGATTGAGTGTAGGTCCGCGCATGTGGCCTTTTGTGGAACCGATGATCTCTTTACCGGTTGAAATACAGATATCTATATGCATGTGTTGATTGCAGTGGAGGAATCAGTGTACACAAGTCAATACCTAGGCATGCATTCAACATTCCCAGCCAACAGATGGACTGCCACCCCTGATTCCCACTTAGCCTATGTGCTTTCACTACACAAGCACAGCTGAAGATAGTCCACTGTCTCGAGATCAAGCGTCATACCACTGGTAATAACGGCCCTTTTTTGCATTCTACTATTCAAGGCGTACGTAGGAAACGACTGTTGTGTGCGTAATTTTCGTTTACTGGGGATACGGTTGGCGCATGTCGTCAAGACATCAGCTGTACAAGCAGCTCAGCCGAGGACTGTCAGGTTCTGCTGACACGAGACGCTTTTATTCTACATCCTATCAGCAGTGTCAACTTTTTGGTGCGAAATGATGGTGTCCATGTCCGCGAGTGTGCGCCTGTTCCCTACGATTAAGTCTCTACAGGGGTGCCCCATCAGGACCATCGCCATTACCGCACCAGAGGCCGCGCGTGTGTTCTTTACAAGCTGCATATACGCCCCTCACCGCATCCTTCTCATTGGCAGGTAGGGGTTGTGGGTTGTTCCGCCCTGCTCGTATGTGTGATGCGTTGTAAGGTACCACTACCATCTCTTAACATTCTGGGGCACGCCCTGTCTTGAATGATTATCGCCACTACATGTGAGGATGGGTTGCCGTGCGGGCAAACGTAGTTCAGCCAGTACGAAGGTTATTGCTTCCGCTCTCACGTCAGGGCGCCAATGATGTTTAGAAGTGCGCAAGTCCTGAAGTGTCCTTGATCAGCTGTATTGCAGCGGGGATGTCACATTTTGACGAATGCAGGTGACGAGAAGGGAAGACGAGTGCCAGTGTTTACGCCTTCGGCGCCGCGTTCGTGTCGTACTTGTATACCTGCCTTTATGTGGCTTCTCCTGTAGGTCTGACGTAATTGAACTGCGTTTATACATGTACCCAGATGGTGTAAAATGTCAAGGCAGAGTGCGTTGGGGTTCGTGGGTGTGTGCATACCCAAAGAGTCAGGTTGGCTTCATATCCGCTTATCGTTCTATACGTGTCGAGGAAAGATTGACGCTGCACATGCATCTGTTGTTGGTTCCCGCAGACATCGCTTGCGATTCCATGAGGAAAAGGAAAGAGAGGGAAACACGAAACTGCAGGGGACCACCTTCCTGTATCATGAAGATCTCTGTGTACTGCTGTGCTCTGCTCTAGTTCATTACGAAAGGTTGAAGTGCATCTGCATGTCAACCCTCCTTTTTTGTCGACCGTGGTTACACCGAGAATGTTTTTTTTCTAGTCTCAAGGAGCATATCTTTGACCGATCTATGGCGCAGCGTTTCCTGGTGCATATGACCTCGAGACGCGTCAGCGTCATATTCTAGCATTGATTTTTGGCTGCTTGTTCTTTGTCCCTCCTTTTTCGTTGTGCATGATTGTTTCACACGTGGACATCTGTCCCTTCGCCTGGCGTCTATGTCCGGTTCCATTTTGGAGCTGTGATTCTCTTCTGGGCGCCTTTCACGTATCAGGACGTGGTCATACATTACTCGCTTCAGATTTAGATGGACGTTTCGAACACTGCATTGAGAGCTATGTGTATATGCCGCTAGTCAGGCAACCCTCAATGGTATATCAGCCGGATAGTTCACACCGGTCTGTTTCTTTTGAGGCGTCTTGTTCCCCTCCTGGCTCTAATGTGGTGTGATGGCACAGGCAACAAACTTGACACAACATGGTGGTAAAGGCTGCCAGCCAAGCACGGGGGTCTTCACCTACCGGGGCAAGGAGAGTGGATGAATTAATAAGTTTATCTTTGCGTTTCACTGACCTGACGCTGAGGAAGGGGAGTGTACAGTGTCCCCTTCTTCTCGAACGGGGATTGTCGCGTTCTCCTTATTGTGGTGTCTGCCATCCTGGGCTTCCTTCCTCTTTCACTGACCGGTGTTTTTTTTTTTGTGTTTGTTCCGTCCTCTCCTCGTTCCCTTACATTTATATATGTATATTGCAGCAGGACCATCCACAAATTTTCTTTCAGGGCACACTGCCTGGTGAGACTGGTGGGTAGCATGCTCCCCACATGGTATTTACAAGGAGCTGAACTCAGCAGCATGGGAGAGAGAAGATTATGATACGTTTCATATTGTTGTGAGGCAATTGTACAACGCAGCGCTCCACATTCCCGCCACCTCCCACCCTCACCCGCGCTCTCTCTGTTTGGGTGTGGAAAATGACTGGGGGTGCGCGCGCTGCTCTCGGAGGCACAGCAGCCTCGTCAGCGGCTTCTGGTGTGTCTTTCACACCGGCCGCACAGAGTAATCTAGTTGCTAGCGTACCACTTGCCTCCCCCCCAGTAAGTGTTGGTAACCCCAACACTGTTGTTGGAGGTGGCGGCAACACCGTACCTGGGGATGCTGGTGCAGCATATTCAACCGCAGCAGCAGGAGGTGGAGTGTCGCTGCCTGCAGCAGCTGGAACTCCTGCATCGTCCGGGGGGGTCATGTCAGCAACAGGAAAAGTTGGAATGGTTCCATCCTGTTTCCCTTCATCTTCAGTAGCGTCATTGCCAACAGCAGCTAACACCGGATATGCTGCTGGGGGATCTATACAGCACGGGGACGGAGGAGGGGGTGGAGGAGGAGGGATGCCAGTTGCTCCTCCTGCTGCTGCACATTCCTCAGCAGCAGCAGGAGGGCCCGTAGGAGACACCGGGGGAGGGTCGTTTGCCAGCAACTGCAATGTCAATACAAATCCCGCATCCTTGTTTCGACTGGCAAGGCATGCGCCTGTGGTAACATTTCGTGAGGCGCTTATGCAGGAACAAGCACGTCAAAGGCAGTTAGTAGCGCAGCAGGACCCAAGTATGTCTGCCGCAGATGTTGAAAGTCGAGTACAAGAGCTGCTGCGAAATTCATTTGTAGATCGACTAGTTTGTCCACGATACTATTTGAAGTAGCACAGCGTGCTAATGATGAAGAGGCAGTAGCCGTTGCACAGTTGTTGGTGGAAGACGTTCCTTTAGTTGACCCCACACAGCGAGACCGCATGCAGCAAGATTGTCTGTTTTATGCGGCAAGGGAGGGACATGTAAGGCTGTGTGAGTATCTGCTAAGACATGGTTGTAGTCGAATACTAGAGATACTGTAGGACAGACGTGTTTGTTCTATGCGGGCCGTGAAGGTAGAGCACAAGCAATTGCTATACTTGTAGATGCTGGAGGGGCCGACCCCAACATAATTGATATCAATAGGCAAACATGTTTGTTCTACGCTGCGCGAGATAAATCGTCTTGACGCTGTGTGTTGTCCTCCTAGCAAGGGGAGCCGACCCACATATAAAGGACGCGCTTCGAAAAACTGCATGGCACTTTGCTAGGGCTAATAATCACACTGCTGTCTGCAGCGTATTAAAAGCAGCAGCAGCAGGCCCCGCAAGCGCAGCAGCGGCTGCCGCTGCTTGCAGTCTCTGGCGGCTCCTGTGCCACGTTTCCACTGCTTCATTCCCATATCCATCCGTCTATAAGCGCGGCCAATGGTGCGTCTCTCAGTTCTTCTCTTCCTGCTACTGGTGGTGCGTCTGCTGGTGGAGCTCCACTGGGAGGCCCTGCTACAGCTACGGCCCCCGCAGCAATAACATACCGTGGCTATGCACCAGCAATACGCTGCTCCTGGTGAAGCTGACGTTGCTGCAGTTCGGCGAAGCAGCAGTGGAAGCGCTAGAGGAGGAGGAGGAGGAGGAGCTGTCGGTGCAGACGCAGCAGCAAGAGCAGCTGAACAGCAACCACCACCAACAATAACTGGAGCACCCATTACCTGCTGGTACGCATACTGTGGGTGCTGCTCAGTCTGTAGGTCTTCCAGACACAGGCTCCGCAGTTCTTCTTTCTGTTGGCTCCGCTGCTGCTTTAGAGTCACCCACTGCTGCAACTGCAGGAGTCACTGGCACTGAACATCCACGTGGGCTATCAGCGGTAGCTACATCTGATCCGGCTGGTGCAGGCTTCGCGGGGGGCAGTTATTATGGTGGCAGGCAAATCTCCGCATCGGGTGGTAAGGCGCACTGCTGACACACGTTTGTGTGCATGGGGAGTCACTCACACCGCTTGTGGGGTTGTGAAACTCACGCACGTTTTTGAAGGGGAAACCATAGCAGTACACGTCTGTGGGGTAGGAAGTACAAAATAACACACGTCCGTAGAGTCAGAAGTAATAAAACACACGCAGGTCTGTGGGGCCGAGAAATCAAACACGTCTGTGGATTCAGCAGCACACATTTGTAGATTACACTACTTCTAATAATGTTTGGCAATAATAATGGCGGTCTATATCACACTTGAAAGCAGCACCGTATACGCATGTGTGCAGTCACATGTGTGGAGCTACACGAGGACTGTGCAGGTAATTAGAGAGGATTGGGAAGGAGAACGAGACTCAGATACACACATACGTACACTCACACACGCGGTTACATTCAAAGGGACTCCACTACCGAACGCGCTGAAAAAACGTGTCTCGACAACGTACATTTCTGTTCGTGCCCCCCTGCCATAATCACAATACTCACGCAAGCTTCCTCGCGTACAACCCGCGTACACATACGGACACCCGCGTACACATACGGACACGCACAACGAAGGAATGAGTGTCTTCTATACGTTCGTATTCACCATGTTGTGCTAGTTGATATTATTTGAAGGCGAAGAGAGCAAACGAGGTGGGAAGAGTTGCCTGCTGTTATACGGAGGAAGGTTTGTAGGCTTCTGTGATTGTTTACACACTGCAAGGAGTACGCCTCGTGGCCCGCGTCTCTGTGTACACGCGTAGAGTTTCACAGACTCCTGCTGAAGCTTCTGTATTGAACGAAGGGCCCTATGTGTGCTGTGAGCACAGTTCTCAAGACCAGTATCCATTCGTTGTGTGCATGTGTTTTTCTGTGGCTGGACGACGAGAGAGCTGGTGATGGTCTAATGGTGACAGCGAACAGTGGGTCGCTATTTTGTGCTGTTGCTGTATTGCAAGCTTACGCTCTTGTATCTCGACTCTAAGGGGGACAAGGCCAGAATATATGTACTTCACGTGCATGTGCTTCGTCTGCCGGATCAAAGTAGTCTTTGTTGCTTGATGAGTTTTATATATACGCTATAAATACTGAGTGAATCTTCTGTTGCTGCACACGATTGTTGTTGCGTATATTCGAGACAGTATGCGGTGTCTCATCTTCCTGTCAGTTGTATCTTCATGCATAGCCAGCGCCTAACCGCTCTGAATGGGAAGAGACGAATTTGTAGAGGGGTGGTTATAAAGAAACTTCTTCGGACAACGCGTACGTGCGTGTACATGGTGATGGACGTGTGCGGTGGACTAATTATGCATCAAAGCGAAACATACACACTCTTCGTGTTTGTAGGTAATCTCGCCCATTGCAGTATGTACGAATAATGCAAACATAAGAGATCTTTCATATCTGTCTTCCTTTGTGCATGTACGGTTTTGTGCCTCCTCGTATGTCGCTATCTGCGACGAATGCCGGACCATTCTCCCAGCGAAGTGCAGAAGCTCTCACATTAACGTAGAACTCTTCATACGTTTTGAGCTACACGTTTTTGGATGTGTGTACGAAGATATCAAGAGCGATATTGTATGTGTGTGGGTGTGTGTGTGGAGCACTGTAAGAGTGGAGGTATCCACTTGTGAGAGTGTGTATACGAAAAAGCTTAAAAAGCTGAAGATTTGCGTTAGCGAGGATTTGTATGGAACTATGGTGAAAGAGTGGAGGAGACACAGGGTTGTTACTGTAGAGGTGCTTCGTGTGGCTCTTTAAGCGTGATTTCCTTCTAATTACAGCTTGCCGACTAATTGTTCATTTTGGTGTACCTTCAGCTTCTTTACAAGGGAGGCTAGCGTGGGCACGCATAACTTTATAATAAGGCCACACACACACACACATATGTAGGTAACGCAGCTATGTCTGATGACGCACCGCTCTGCTGCAACACCTGTGAGTATCTGTGTATACCTAAGTAAGGTTGTTGTCAGTACTTGTGAGTATGAGAGAGTGGGTGAGTACGAGTGTGCACAGGAGAAGGGTGAGTGTTGAATGTGTTTGATGAATGTCTATGTGCTTGCTCGTACATGAGCGAGTGCGTGCAGACGCTTACAAGTGAGTGGCTATGAAAATGAGTGGCTGTGTTAAGTATAAATATGACTGAGTGGGGGAGTGTCGCGGTGTACGTCGGTTTCCAGTATCAGTGCGCGGGTGGGTACTGATGTTTGCTAGTGAACGCTAGGGACCTCGATTGAGTGAATATTACCGAGCGCGAGTGTGCGTGTATATATTTGTCTGTATGGATTTATATGTATATAGATGAGTGTGAGTGTATTTAAAGTGGATGATGAATGCGCGTGAGGGTGAACCGGAAGTACAAATATGGCTCAAACTGATTGTAGATGTGAGAGTGGATGCGTTCATGCGGTGGGTGGCTAAGCGTGACTGGTATGTAGGGGATCGAGCGTGGCTGTGAATATGAGTGGAGGGGCTGGTGGTAGCTTGAGTGAGGAGGGTTCGTGTGTTAGTGCGTACGTAAGTGGGACTGAGGGTGGTGATAGAAATTTGAGTGACAGTGAGCGGGGGAGCGTAGGAGCATACGTATGAATATACGATAGTGAATGGGTGTGTGTGAGTGTGTGTGTGTGCACATAGGAGCGGGATTATGAACGACAGGGAGTGAGTGAGTGTAAGTGTAAAAACGCGATAGTGAATGCGTGTTAATGAGTATGTGTGTGCGCACAGGAGTGTTAATATGGTCGACGTTGAGTTGGTGAGCATAAATAGTAAATGGTGAAGGGTTGTTAGTAAGTATGCGTGTGTGCATATAGAAGTTGAAGTATGAGCGACAATGAGTGGGTGACTCTAAGAGGGAGCATGGGGTAGTGAATGCGTGTAAGTGAGTATGTGTGTGCGCACAGGGGTTTGAATATGGTCGACGGTGAGTTGGTGAGTATGAATGTAAACAGGGTCTAGTCAGTGCGTGTTAGTGAGTGTATGTGTGCACATAGGTATCGTGAGGGTGAGTATGTGTGTGCGTGACTATATGAACATTGAGTGGCGGTGAGGGTGAATAGAGCGACTTGTGTGTCACTCCTGTCAGAAACCGTGTGCTCTGCGTATTATTGAAGTAATAGTAACAACACGTCGGCGTGGACCTGCAGAGCCCACACACCGCCGCCCAAGTATGTAGACAATACTGTGTATATGCGATGCTGGAGAGCTAGCAGAACGCCGTGTACAAGAAAGGGATGTGGTCAGTTTACCAGCTCCTATATATATATATATGTGGCTCACTCTACTGCGCGGCTTCTGCAGGGAGTGCTATGAGAGTAAAGCACATCAATACATACATATTGTGTATATATACATGTTTATTTATCTGGAACACATAGTGATATATACATATATATGCGCAATAATAAGGTTGTGAGGAGTATGTAGGCAGCAGCGGCCACACCGCGCCTCTCCCGGCAGAAGGTATTTGTTTGCGTGCATGGGTAAACCAGCTAATGCATACTGGTGGACATTACAGCGCCCCGCCGGCTGTTGTGCGTACACATTTAGCGTATGTTGGTAATCATACATATATGTTCACATAGAGGAGTGAAACGCTGTTATTCGTATATTTTGTGTATCTCTGCGTACATGCATATAACTGGATGTGTGTCCCACGCTGTGTGGTGGAATACCTGCTGATGGGTCGCTGAAAGTGACCTTAAGCCTCGCACACAAGTCCGTATGTGCGCTTCTGATTGAGAAGGCGCGCGTGCGTGCCTGTATATGAGTTTTGTACGTGTGTGGCTATGCGTATGTATGGTTAGGTACATGTGTGTATGTCACATGTTTGAAAGCTTATTCTTACATACAAGAGTATTGCATACATCCCCACAGAGGCCAGTGTATGGTGGGGTGTATGTATATGTGTGACTATGCATATGTGTAGCTGGGTGCACGTATGAATGGCTTATACAAAACCCTCTTGTGACATACGTGAGCGTTGTATACGCACCGAGAGAGGCCACTTCTGTATGGGTTCGTCTATCGTACTGCATCTATACGTATATGTGGTGCACCAGGTATACAGCAACAACAGATACGCCGAAAATATCGACTGCAATTTCAGCCGCTTCCCGAGGAGCAACCAGATCTCTGGCTTTTTGCCGGAACTGAGAAGCTCACAGGTACAGGAGTCTCTAAGAAACGACCGCAAATATGTGTGGTGTGTGTGTGTGTCTTTGTGTGTCATTGTGCGTGTGTGTGTGTGTGTGTGTCAATGCCTTCGTGCGTGGGCATGTATGATGGAGGGCTCTGGTGTTTTCTCGGTGATATGTATGTGTCTGCGGCGGTGGGGTGTGGTTACGGGATGGAATGCGTAAATGCTGCGATATGCCAGACAATTCTTGCATGAGATAGAGGGTTTTCTTCGAAGGCAGCCCTTTACCTATAGATAAGAATCTTTCCCGCATACGTGGACGCTTGTATGGCTAGACGTCTACATTTTTAGGTGTTGCCTCTATGAAGGCACACCTGCGTTCTTTCTGCTTTCAAGTAGACGTCTTGCATGTGTGTGTATATGTGTGCGCGTCTGTATTCGTGTGTTTTTTCTGGAAACATTTGGACAAGCCTGTTTGCACAGTGAGAGAGAGAGAGATAAGGTTTTCGTTTTCGCGTGTGTGTGTGTCTGAGCCTGCACGCATGTGTGTTTACATATGTGCGTATGTGTGTTTGTATATATATATATATATATACATATGAATATGTGCGTGTGGCTGCGCGTTCGAACACTACCACTGGGCACTGGGTGTGAGTGTGCAGGTCAGACATACTAAATACATACTCAGGAAAGGTGTCGTGATATCATTACTTGCTCTAGCATTTTCGCAGTAACAAACAAGGCTTTTTCTTCTGTTTGATTTAGATGTCTGTTACTGTTATGCCCAGACATAGACACAGCCCAACGCAGACACACGTATATATACAAACTGTGGAGGGGGGAAAGAATGCACGCGTTTTGCGCATTGTACTTTGCGCATTACGTCTGATAATATCGTCTGGTGTGAGTGTAGCGTATGGGGAAAACGAAGCGAATTGACTAGTGCATGTGTTTTGATGTAAATACGCGTGTACGCTGAAAAGGGATACGCAGTATCACGGCGTGCTGTTTCTCACACCAGGGAAAGAGGAGCTGCCGTCGGCGTCCATATGTCTGCCTTGTCGTGCACAGTGTATACGGGTTGTTCTGCGGAGGTCTGACTTGTTTTCTCCACCTGCGTGAACGCCTTGAGAAGTACGTGACTGCACAGCAAGTGCTCTGCTGATGTGTATGTAGTTCATTTGTGTACGTATAGTGTGTGGGAAGATATCAGGACACAGTTTTCGAGAGAATGCTGCTCGCGCCTTCTCTTGCAGTATACGAATAGATTGTGCGAGGGTGTAGCAAAGAGCCAGTGTTGAAAGGATGCCGGTATCATCTCCTGTGTGCAAACATAATGAGTAACAATTTATCTGAGGCTACGTACAGTTGTGATATATACATGTATGATCGATTTGGCTGTTAATACACATCGGTAGAGTGTAACCGAGGGCGTGCAGTGAAGACGTGGTACGTTGCTGTTGCTCATGCACTGCGGGTGGCTGTGCGAGTGTCTCCGTACCTTGTGTATGGGAGGAAGATATGTACAGGAGTACAAAAATGCATGCGGTTGTTTGGGAGGAGAAGCTCAGACTGAGATGGGAAGCGTAGTGATACTTCTGTGCTCGTTCGTAAGTATATATCTTCACGCTATTTTCTTCAAAGGCGTAATACGTGTAAATTACGTGGATTTATGAGTATGTCCGATATACCTACGTTAATAGGAGAAGAGGGCGGGAGAGTGACAAATTTAGTTGCTGATGTGCATGCACACGTGTGAGTATGTGGATGGAGGAGACATGTTCCTGCCCACGAATTGGAAAGAAGACTGGAATACATGCATGTATGTATGTAGAAGTAGGTTTTCGTGCAGAGCTTTGTGCGTATGTGTGTATGTATGTGAACATATACATCTGTGTAGAAATATGTGTATGCGTAGTTCGAGATTCTTTTGCGCGTGTGTAGAAGCATGTATGTACCAGAGTATGGATGTTGGTACGTGCGCATATGTCATGTGGTAAACTTTTCAAACATATACGCCTCAGATGCGCGGGTGTGTCTGTATCTGTGCATGTAGGTACGTATTTGTCTACGTATCTCTAATATTTCTATATGTATATATCCATATACGTATGTATATATAAAGTATACGTATTTTTAATGTGTCTTTATGTATATATGCGTATGCATATATACGTGTGTTTACGTATCTATTATGTGTCTATGTATATTAGGAATGTATGTAGAAGTAGGTCTCCGCGCAGAGGTTTGTGCGTATGTATCTATGCATGTATGTATTGTGAATAGGTATCCTTTTGCAGATTTTTCAGAATAATGTGTCTATGTATGTATGTTAGTGGGTATGTATAAAGATCAGTCCTCGTCGAGAGCGCAAGCGAGTGCACTTGTGCGTGTGTATGTGTGTAGGTAAGGTCTGTAAGCATATATGGCAACGTTGGAGGCAATGTAGGTGTACGTATGTATGTTTATGAACATGAATATGTCTTCATGCAGAGTTTGAAAGACTTTTTCCAACGTTAAGTGTGTGGCAGAAGACAGAAATACCGGGAGGGCCACCACCAGCACCGAGCAGACTGACGGCCAGAGGCAGCGGCTCAGCAAATGCTGGTGACTCCTCAGCAACAGCAGGAACAACAGGAACAGCAACAGCAGGAGCAGCAACAAGTGAAAATCAGAATCATTACGAGTCGGTTCACTGGGCTCTGATGCAGAACTGTGTCTCTAAGCATACATCACATCCGCACCACCACCACCATCTTGCTGACGGACAGCAGCAAAATCTTGATATACTGGGAAAGTGGCATGCTGCTGCTTCTGCCCTTCTCTCTCAGCTCAGTCGGTAAGGCAGTGCAGTGCAAGCAGAGATATTACATCATTTGAATAATTTTCAGCAAAGCTGTCCTAATCAAACTGAGCTGAGATGCTCCATATATTAGCAGAGAAATATATCTGTGATACAGAAGCGGCGGAATTGGTCTATATATTATCAGAGGAATATTTAATACACCTGAGCGAAGATGGTACATATCATCAAAACAGTCTTCCATGTGGACGAAATATTCCTGATTTTCATACGGGGGAAAAGTCTCTTCAGGCATTAATATCAATAATGGGTTTTATATTATATATTACTACTAGTGTCTTTCAACATAGGAAGACCACGTACTGCCAGTTGTTGCCCCAACGGTGGAAACACCCATTCAAGAACCGTTTTGTGGAGCTCACGTTTACAGGCTCAATGGAAGACATGTAAACAGCAGTAGTAATGATATATGTATATATATACTTGCTCGGTACTCTTCAAGAGTACTTGGCTTGACATTTCGTAGGTTTACTCTAATGCAATGGAAGATAATTCGTTCTCGAAGGAGATAGCGAAGGGTGACGCCTGTTTGGCGTAGTAGTCGTACACACGTTGAATGGACGCTTTGAGATGCGTCGCAGAAGGCTATACAATGGGGAAAAGCAGTAAAGCACGGACAGACGGCATTAGAAGTAGTAGAGCAAGCGGAACATCAAAGCGGGGAAGCTTAAATGCAGGACTAAGAGCGATGGTGCGCAAGCGCAGTATTGAAAGCGTATGAGCACGCACAAAAAAAGCGTTGAGGGCACTGGGTCAAGCGCAGCGGAAGCTAACTCCGAAGCCCTAGTTGTTGGTGGTTGCTTTTACCACGCTGAGATGGAAGAGCGTAGTGTATGAAGTCTACGTGAAAAATACGAAATGTGATAGTAATGTGTGGAAACAAATTCGACAGTGGAGAAGAAGCAACTTTTTGCAGATGCTTCGCGAGGACGATGGGGCGGAGAGCAGCCTCAGCGGACGAAACAGTAAGGCTTTGTTGTTTGTTTTGTGGTGAGCATCTGCAATAACAGCAGCACCAGCAGGAACATCAGCAACACACAACACAGCCGCAGCAACACAGGAGTGTGACGAGCGTTCTATGCAGGGGCAGAAGGGCGACACATTAGCGTCAGGGATGTCGTGAGCAAGAGCAACAGCAGCAACGCCAGCGGCAGACAGACAGGGCAGCAGTTGGGAGTGGGTGTGAGGTGATGCCAAAAATCGTCTTGTAGCGAATAGAAATCCGCGGCAGAAGAGCGAGAGGGGACAGTAATATCAAGGGGTTGTTACTAGTAGTGACAGACCTGGTGGGTGTACGTCGGAGGTGAAAACTCTATATGCACGTATATATGTATATGGTGTCCGAGGGGATGTACGATAATGCACACATACACTCACATACACACACACACACACACAATTCGCGCGAAGGACAAGGGCGACATGTCTTTTGATTGACGTAACACGCTGCAGGACTGATAGACAGCGGTGGAAAAGTATGCAGACATAAGCAGTGTAGAGTATATGTGAGTAAATATTATTAGCAGGTAGCCGTCACGACAATAGAAATAACATTTACGAATGGTAGTTCTTGTGCTGGAAGAAGTTGCGGTTCAACACGAAGACGATGGTCATCTGCTTCAAGTATCGAACATACGGTCACATCACGGGCTAACGATAATGCGCGGACCCAAGTAGAGAAGGAAAGAAAAGAGACTCTGACTTCGAGACAGGACTCCTGCATCCGATCGTTCTTCGAAAAGCATCGCGCTCGTTGCAGATGGGTAGCTCAGACCATGTGAGTACGTACTGTTTGGAAAGCATTGCACGTGTCGCAGCAGCAGGTGTCACCTGTGTAATACTGCAGTAGCATTACACATGCGAAGAACAGAAGGTGGAGAGGCTTCGCGACTCGAGATGTGTCGGCCCGTCATTTTTGCCTTTCCGAAAGTAGCTCCACATTCTCGTTGTATACACACACACGCATACACACGTGCAACTTGACATTCTATCACCACACTTACGTATACTCGCCGATAAACACGGCTCTTTCTGCGTGCTTTTGTGTTCAAAGGGCCTCGGACGTGTGTACTCGAAGTGCGAGACATCTCTCTACTACTTCAATCTCATACGCCTGGCATGAGGTGCGTAGCTCCCCTGTGATGCAGGTGCATCATTTTGCTCTGTGGAGGATGCATGTGTGATATCTCATGTACATATGCCACACATACGGATGTGTGTGAGGTTTCCACGTACATTAGAAGAGAGTGTGGCCCTTTCAATATCACAGTCATCTTCCGTTCAAAACGTGTTGTGCGCACGTGGTGTAGTAACAGATATACTGATATGTGTGTGTGCGGGTGGGTGTGTGTATGTGTGTATGCCGGTGTGCGCGTGTAAGTTGTTTTTTGAACTCCACACTACACATATACGAGAGTGGTTTGAATGTGGGGTTATGCGTACACGTAGCGTCGGTACTTCCGCTGGTGTTGGTGTGTGTCTTCGTTTATCGCATTGCTCCATATGGAGAGAACCTTCAGATAAAGAAGTCCGCGTAGCGTACGCACAGCTGGTGAAACGTAGCCTTACGTATGCGTGCATATCTCAACATGGCTCACTGTCTGTCTAGTGTTGGCATAGGAGCGCCCATACACATATACACATACTTTGGAGGATGTCAGAATAGTGCGAGAGTCATCAAGGCGTGCGTAGTTATGCTATTCCAGTACACGTGCGCTTCTGTACGCGCATCTATATGTTAAGTGAAAGTGGATGGGAGAGGAAGCCGTCAGTACTTCACTGGAAGCATTCAGATCTTGGTCGCGTGCACATGGTGTAAATGTGCCTCACTGCATGTGAGAGTAAGGCATGCATGCTTGTCGGTGTTGATCATCACCCATATCCTTCTGCGTCTGAGGGGCCTTGTGTTGTTGTGATAGTATCAGCGGGAGGAGAAGAAGAGATAGCGCAAGTAATGAATGTGTAGCAGATGTTATTGTAGTAGCGTAGTAGGGATCCTGGTATTGATAATAGCGTTGACTTCGATGTTGTGATTGTGTAAGTCCGGTAGTAGTAGTAGTATTGTCGGTTGTATGACAGTGGGGAAAGAGCTGCAAATGACAGGTTGTAGTGCTAGTATGAGTATTGCTGTCAGAAGTAGTCTTAGCAGTAATACTGTACAGGTTGTAGTGCTAGTTATGAGTATTGCTGTCAGAAGTAGTCTTAGCAGTAATACTGGAGTGGTGGTAGTGTTTACAGTAGTAGTGCTGCTTGTGCAGCAGCACCAGAAGTGCTGTAGTAGTATGATAATAGGGCTACCCCGAGTAATGAAGTAATAGTAGTAGTGGCGTGATAGCCACACTCATGTTGTTTGTGCTGTGTTTGGGGGGGTAATTTTGTCACTTGGAGTGTTGGAAGTGTTTAAAGAAAGAGCTGCGATTGTAATGGTAGTGTTGTAAGTGGTATTAGGTGGGAGGTCCCCGTAGCAGTGAGAAGTCGTAGAAGAGCTGCATAATGAAGACATCCGAATCGCTGCTTCGTATTTGCGGAGAACCTCTGAGCCCCAGCTGCTGCTGCAGCATGTCCGTATATGGTGCACGGGCGCGAGAACGTTGAACAAAAGTCTCCACTTCGCGGCTTTTCTGTGTGTGTGTGTGTGTATGTCACTTGGTGTGTGCTGACCCAATATAGTACGTGTAATCATCTCCTTGTTCACAGAGTATGATTTGCTCCGTCTGTATTGCTTGGTGCGTGCTGACAGAAGGGTGTTGCATCGTAATCTCTTGTTACCTAGTGCGTAATCT
>NW_026697976.1:0-35532 GCF_030435755.1 Ochotona princeps | reverse complement strand
TCACATCAGGCTTCCAAGCAGCTCTCAAGGGAAACTCAGTTTTCACACTCTATGCTTAGTGCCTTTTGAGTACGTAGGACTGAAATGCAGCTTGGTTAGCATCCCACACAAACGAATGCTCCACATGCGGATTTCACATGCCACCAACTCCACATTCACAGGCAACTTCAGCGCCACAGCCGTTTTCAGATAGCCCTCAATGCAAAGTCTCTAGACGCAAATATTGGTGTGAGAGCTAATTCAATCAAGGAAACACTGCATGTTGGTGAAGGGCATATTGAAGAAGGATCAGCCGAGTGGTTCTTGTGGGGAGAACAACTCCATTTGGCTCACTAACTTCACACACCATCAGGCTTCCAAGCAGCTCTCAAGGAAACTCAGTTTCACACTCTATGCTTAGTGCCTTTTGAGTACGTAGGACTGAAATGAAGCTTGGTTAGCATCCCACACAAACGAATGCTCCACATGCGGATTTCACATGCCACCAACTCCACATTCACAGGCAACTTCAGCGCCACAGCCGTTTTCAGATAGCCCTCAATGCAAAGGCTCTAGACGCAAATATTGGTGTGAGAGCTAATTCAATCAAGGAAACACTGCATGTTGGTGAAGGGCATATTGAAGAAGGATCAGCCGAGTGGTTCTTGTGGGAGAACAACTCCATTTGGCTCACTAACTTCACACACCATCAGGCTTCCAAGCAGCTCTCAGGAAACTCAGTTTTCACACTCTATGCTTAGTGCCCTTTGAGTGCATTATCTAGGAATGAACCTGGTAGAGCATCCCACACAAACGAATGCTCCACATGCGGGTTTCACATGCCACCAACTCCACATTCTCAGGCAACTTCAGCGCCACAGCCGTTTTCAGATAGCCCTCAATGCAAAGGCCTCTAGACGCAAATATTGGTGTGAGAGCTAATTCAATCAAGGAAACACTGCATGTTGGTGAAGGGCATATTGAAGAAGGATCAGCCGAGTGGTTCTTGTGGGGAGAACAACTCCATTTGGCTCACTAACTTCACACACCATCAGGCTTCCAAGCAGCTCTCAAGGAAACTCAGTTTTCACCACTCTATGCTTAGTGCCTGGTGAGTACCTAGGACTGAAAAGAACCTGGTAGAGCATCCCACACAAACGAATGCTCCACATGCGGATTTCACATGGCCACCAAACTCCACATTCACAGGCAACTTCAGCGCCACAGCCGTTTTCAGATAGCCCTCAATGCAAAGGCTCTAGACGCAAATATTGGTGTGAGAGCTAATTCAATCAAGGAAACACTGCCATGTTGGTGAAGGGCAATATTGAAGAAGGATCAGCCGAGTGGGTTCTTGTGGGAGAACAACTCCATTTGGCTCACTAACTTCACACACCATCAGGCTTCCAAGCAGCTCTCAAGCAAACTCAGTTTTCACACTCTATGCTTAGTGCCCTTTGAGTGCATTATCTAGGAATGAACCTGGTAGAGCATCCCACACAAACGAATGCTCCACATGCGGGTTTCACATGCCACCAACTCCACATTCTCAGGCAACTTCAGCACCACAGCCGTTTTCAGATAGCCCTCAATGCAAAGGCTCTAGACACCAAATATTGGTATGAGAGCTAATTCAATCAAGGAAACACTGCATGTTGGTGAAGGGCATATTGAAGAAGGATCAGCCGAGTGGTTCTTGTGGGAGAACACCTCCCATTTGGCTCACTAACTTCACACACCATCAGGCTTCCAAGCAGCTCTCAAGGAAACTCACTTTTCACACTCTATGCTTAGTGCCCCTTTGAGTGCATTATCTAGGAATGAACCTGGTAGAGCATCCCACACAAACGAATGCTCCACATGCGGGTTTCACATGCCACCAACTCCACATTCACAGGCAACTTCAGCGCCACAGCCGTTTTCAGATAGCCCTCAATGCAAAGGCTCTAGACGCAAATATTGGTGTGAGAGCTAATTCAATCAAGGAAACACTGCATGTTGGCGAAGGGCATATTGAAGAAGGATCAGCTGAGTGGTTCTTGTGGGAGAACAACTCCATTTGGCTCACTAACTTCACACACCATCAGGCTTCCAAGCAGCTCTCAAGGAAACTCAGTTTTCACACTCTAAGCTTAGTGCCTTTTGAGTACGTAGGACTGAAATGAAGCTTGGTTAGCATCCCACACAAACGAATGCTCCACATGCGGGTTTCACATGCCACCAACTCCACATTCACAGGCAACTTCAGCGCCACAGCCGTTTTCAGATAGCCCTCAATGCAAAGGCTCTAGACGCAAATATTGGTGTGAGAGCTAATTCAATCAAGGAAACACTGCATGTTGGTGAAGGGCATATTGAAGAAGGATCAGCCGAGTGGTTCTTGTGGGAGAACAACTCCATTTGGCTCACTAACTTCACACACCATCAGGCTTCCAAGCAGCTCTCAAGGAAACTCAGTTTTCACACTCTATGCTTAGTGCCCTTTGAGTGCATTATCTAGGAATGAACCTGGTAGAGCATCCCACACAAACGAATGCTCCACATGCGGGTTTCACATGCCACCAACTCCCACATTCTCAGGCAACTTCAGCGCCCACAGCCGTTTTCAGATAGCCCTCAATGCAAAGGCTCTAGACGCAAATATTGGTGTGAGAGCTAATTCAATCAGGAAACACTGCATGTTGGTGAAGGGCATATTGAAGAAGGATCAGCGAGTGGTTCTTGTGGGAGAACAACTCCATTTGGCTCACTAACTTCACACACCATCAGGCTTCCAAGCAGCTCTCAAGGAAACTCAGTTTTCACACTCTATGCTTAGTGCCTTGTGAGTACCTAGGACTGAAAAGAACCTGGTAGAGCATCCCACACAAACGAATGCTCCACATGCGGATTTCACATGCCACCAACTCCACATTCACAGGCAACTTCAGCGCCACAGCCGTTTTCAGATAGCCCTCAATGCAAAGGCTCTAGACGCAAATATTGGTGTGAGAGCTAATTCAATCAAGGAAACACTGCATGTTGGTGAAGGGCATATTGACGAAGGATCAGCCGAGTGGTTCTTGTGGGAGAACAACTCCCATTTGGCTCACTAACTTCACACGACCATCAGGCTTCCAAGCAGCTCTCAAGCAAACTCAGTTTTCACACTCTATGCTTAGTGCCCTTTGAGTGCATTATCTAGGAATGAACCTGGTAGAGCATCCCACACAAACGAATGCTCCACATGCGGGTTTCACATGCCACCAACTCCACATTCTCAGGCAACTTCAGCACCACAGCCGTTTTCAGATAGCCCTCAATGCAAAGGCTCTAGACACAAATATTGGTATGAGAGCTAATTCAATCAAGGAAACACTGCATGTTGGTGAAGGGCAATATTGAAGAAGGATCAGCCGAGTGGTTCTTGTGGGAGAACAACTCCATTTGGCTCACTAACTTCACACACCATCAGGCTTCCAAGCAGCTCTCAAGGAAACTCACTTTTCACACTCTATGCTTAGTGCCCTTTGAGTGCATTATCTAGGAATGAACCCTGGTAGAGCATCCCACACAAACGAATGCTCCACATGCGGGTTTCACATGCACCAACTCCACATTCACAGGCAACTTCAGCGCCACAGCCGTTTTCAGATAGCCCTCAATGCAAAGGCTCTAGACGCAAATATTGGTGTGAGAGCTAATTCAATCAAGGAAACACTGCATGTTGGCGAAGGGCATATTGAAGAAGGATCAGCTGAGTGGTTCTTGTGGGAGAACAACTCCATTTGGCTCACTAACTTCACACACCATCAGGCTTCCAAGCAGCTCTCAAGGAAACTCAGTTTTCACACTCTAAGCTTAGTGCCTTTTGAGTACGTAGGACTGAAATGAAGCTTGGTTAGCATCCCACACAAACGAATGCTCCACATGCGGGTTTCACATGCCACCAACTCCACATTCACAGGCAACTTCAGCGCCACAGCCGTTTTCAGATAGCCCTCAATGCAAAGGCTCTAGACGCAAATATTGGTGTGAGAGCTAATTCAATCAAGGAAACACTGCATGTGGTGAAGGGCATATTGAAGAAGGATCAGCCGAGTGGTTCTTGTGGGAGAACAACTCCATTTGGCTCACTAACTTCACACACCATCAGGCTTCCAAGCAGCTCTCAAGGAAACTCAGTTTTCACACTCTATGCTTAGTGCCCTTTGAGTGCATTATCTAGGAATGAACCTGGTAGAAGCATCCCACACAAACGAATGCTCCACATGCGGGTTTCACATGCCACCAACTCCCACATTCTCAGGCAACTTCAGCGCCACAGCCGTTTTCAGATAGCCCTCAATGCAAAGGCTCTAGACGCAAATATTGTGTGAGAGCTAATTCAATCAAGGAAAACACTGCATGTTGGTGAAGGGCATATTGAAGAAGGATCAGCCGAGTGGTTCTTGTGGGAGAACAACTCCATTTGGCTCACTACTTCACACACCCATCAGGCTTCCAAGCAGCTCTCAAGGAAACTCAGTTTTCACACCTCTATGCTTAGTGCCTTGTGAGTACCTAGGACTGAAAAGAACCTGGGTAGAGCATCCCACACAAACGAATGCTCCACATGCGGATTTCACATGCCACCAACTCCACATTCACAGGCAACTTCAGCGCCACAGCCGTTTTCCAGATAGCCCTCAATGCAAAGGCTCTAGACGCAAATATTGGTGTGAGAGCTAATTCAATCAAGGAAAACACTGCATGTTGGTGAGGGCATATTGAAGAAGGATCAGCCGAGTGGTTCATGTGGGAGAACAACTCCATTTGGCTCACTAACTTCACACACCATCAGGCTTCCAAGCAGCTCTCAAGGAAACTCAGTTTTCACACTCTATGCTTAGTGCCCTTTGAGTGCATTATCTAGGAATGAACCTGGTAGAGCATCCCACACAAACGAATGCTCCACATGCGGGTTTCACATGCCACCAACTCCACATTCACAGGCAACTTCAGCGCCACAGCCGTTTCAGATAGCCCTCAATGCAAAGGCTCTAGACGCAAATATTGGTGTGAGAGCTAATTCAATCAAGGCAACACTGCATGTTTGTGAAGGGCATATTGAAGAAGGATCAGCCGAGTGGTTCTTGTGGGAGAACAACTCCATTTGGCTCACTAACTTCACACACCATCAGGCTTCCAAGCAGCTCTCAAGGAAACTCAGTTTTCACACTCTATGCTTAGTGCCCTTTGAGTGCATTATCTAGGAATGAACCTGGTAGAGCATCCCACACAAACCGAATGCTCCACATGCGGGTTTCACATGCCACCAACTCCACATTCTCAGGCAACTTCAGCGCCACAGCCGTTTTCAGATAGCCCTCAATGCAAAGGCTCTAGACGCAACTATTGGTGTGAGAGCTAATTCAATCAAGGAAACACTGCATGTTGGTGAAGGGCATATGGAAGAAGGATCAGCCGAGTGGTTCTTGTGGGAGAACAACTCCATTTGGCTCACTAACTTCACACACCATCAGGCTTCCAAGCAGCTCTCAAGGAACTCAGTTTTCAACACTCTATGCTTAGTGCCCTTTGAGTGCATTATCTAGGAATGAACCTGGTAGAGCATCCCACACAAACGAATGCTCCACATGCGGGTTTCACATGCCACCAACTCCACATTGACAGGCAACTTCAGCGCACAGCCGTTTTCAGATAGCCTCAATGCAAAGGCTCTAGACGCAACTATTGGTGAGAGAGCTAATTCAATCAAGGAAACACTGCATGTTGGTGAAGGGCATATTGAAGAAGGATCAGCCGAGTGATTCTTGTGGGAGAACAACTCCATTTGGCTCACTAACTTCACACACCATCAGGCTTCCAAGCAGCTCTCAAGGAAACTCAGTTTTCACACTCTATGCTTAGTGCCCTTTGAGTGCATTATCTAGGAATGAACCTGGTAGAGCATCCCACACAAACGAATGCTCCACATGCGGGTTTCACATGCCACCAACTCCACATTCACAGGCAACTTCAGCGCCACAGCCGTTTTCAGATAGCCCTCAAGGCAAAGGCTCTAGACGCAAATATTGGTGTGAGAGCTAATTCAATCAAGGAAACACTGCAGTTTGTGAAGGGCATATTGAAGAAGGATCAGCCGAGTGGTTCTTGTGGGAGAACAACTCCATTTGGCTCACTAACTTCACACACCATCAGGCTTCCAAGCAGCTCTCAAGGAAAACTCAGTTTTCACACTCTATGCTTAGTGCCCTTTGAGTGCCATTATCTAGGAATGAACCTGGTAGAGCATCCCACACAAACGAATGCTCCACACTGCGGGTTTCACATGCCACCAACTCCACATTCACAGGCAACTTCAGCGCCACAAGCCGTTTTCAGATAGCCCTCAATGCAAAGGCTCTCAGACGCAAATATTGGTGTGAGAGCTAATTCAAACAAGGCAACACCTGCATGTTTGTGAAGGGCATATTGAAGAAGGATCAGCCGAGTGGTTCTTGTGGGAGAACAACTCCATTTGGCTCACTAACTTCACACACATCAGGCTTCCAAGCAGCTCTCAAGAAACTCAGTTTTCACACTCTATGCTTAGTGCCCTTTGAGTGCATTATCTAGGAATGAACCTGGTAGAGCATCCCACACAACGAATGCTCCACATGCGGGTTTCACATGCCACCAACTCCACATTCTCAGGCAACTCAGCGCCACAGCCGTTTTCAGATAGCCCTCAATGCAAAGGCTCTAGACGCAACTATTGGTGTGAGAGCTAATTCAATCAAGGAAACAACTGCATGTTGGTGAAGGGCATATGGAAGAAGGATCAGCCCGAGTGGTTTCTTGTGGGAGAACAACTCCATTTGGCTCACTAACTTCACACACATCAGGCTTCCAGCAGCTCTCAAGGAACTCAGTTTCACACTCTAATGCTTAGTGCCCTTTGAGTGCATTATCTAGGAATGAACCTGGTAGAGCATCCCACACAAACGAATGCTCCACATGCGGGTTTTCACATGCCACCAACTCCACATTGACAGGCAACTTCAGCGCCACAGCCGTACCTCAGATAGCCCTCAATGCAAAGGCTCTAGACGCAACTATTGGTGAGAGAGCTAATTCAATCAAGGAAACACTGCATGTTGGTGAAGGGCATATTGAAGAAGGATCAGCCGAGTGATTCTTGTGGGAGAACAACTCCATTTGGCTCACTAACTTCACACCATCAGGCTTCCAAGCAGCTCTCAAGGAAACTCAGTTTTCACACTCTATGCTTAGTGCCCTTTGAGTGCATTATCTAGAATGAACCTGGTAGAGCATCCCACACAAACGAATGCTCCACATGCGGGTTTCACATGCCACCAACTCCACATTCACAGGCAACTTCAGCGCCACAGCCGTTTTCAGATAGCCCTCAATGCAAAGGCTCTAGACGCAAATATTGGTGTGAGAGCTAATTCAATCAAGGAAACACTGCATGTTGGTGAAGGGCATATGAAGAAGGATCAGCCGAGTGGTTCTTGTGGGAGAACAACTCCATTTGGCTCACTAACTTCACACACCATCAGGCTTCCAAGCAGCTCTCAAGGAAACTCAGTTTTCACACTCTATGCTTAGTGCCCTTTGAGTGCATTATCTAGGAATGAACCTGGTAGAGCATCCCACACAAACGAATGCTCCACATGCGGGTTTCACATGCCACCAACTCCACATTCACAGGCAACTTCAGCGCCACAGCCGTTTTCAGATAGCCCTCAATGCAAAGGCTCTAGACGCAAATATTGGTGTGAGAGCTAATTCAATCAAGGAAACACTGCATGTTGGTGAAGGGCATATTGAAGAAGGATCTGGATCAGCTGAGTGGTTCTTGTGGGAGAACAACTCCATTTGGCTCACTAACTTCACACACCATCAGGCTTCCAAGCAGCTCTCAAGGAAACTCAGTTTTCACACTCTATGCTTAGTGCCTTTTGAGTACGTAGGACTGAAATGAAGCTTGGTTAGCATCCCACACAAACGAATGCTCCACATGCGGATTTCACATGCCACCAACTCCACATTCACAGGCAACTTCAGCGCCACAGCCGTTTTCAGATAGCCCTCAATGCAAAGGCTCTAGACGCAAATATTGGTGTGAGAGCTAATTCAATCAAGGAAACACTGCATGTTGGTGAAGGGCATATTGAAGAAGGATCAGCCGAGTGATTCTTGTGGGAGAACAACTCCACTTGGCTCACTAACTTCACACACCATCAGGCTTCCAAGCAGCTCTCAAGGAAACTCAGTTTTCAACACTCTATGCTTAGTGCCCTTTGAGTGCATTATCTAGGAATGAACCTGGTAGAGCATCCCACACAAACGAATGCTCCACATGCGGGTTTCACATGCCACCAACTCCACATTCACAGGCAACTTCAGCGCCACAGCGTTTTCAGATAGCCCTCAATGCAAAGCTCTAGACGCAAATATTGGTGTGAGAGCTAATTCAATCAAGGAAACACTGCATGTTGGTGATGGGCATATTGAAGAAGGATCAGCCGAGTGGTTCTTGTGGGAGAACAACTCCATTTGGCTCACTAACTTCACACACCATCAGGCTTCCAAGCAGCTCTCAAGGAAACTCAGTTTTCACACTCTATGCTTAGTGCCCTTTGAGTGCATTATCTAGGAATGAACCTGGTAGAGCATCCACACAAACGAATGCTCCACATGCGGGTTTCACATGCCACCAACTCCACATTCTCAGGCAACTTCAGCGCCACAGCCGTTTTCAGATAGCCCTCAATGCAAAGGCTCTAGACGCAAATATTGGTGTGAGAGCTAATTCAATCAAGGAAACACTGCATGTTGGTGAAGGGCATATTGAAGAAGGATCAGCCGAGTGATTCTTGTGGGAGAACAACTCCATTTGGCTCACTAACTTCACACACCATCAGGCTTCCAAGCAGCTCTCAAGGAAACTCAGTTTTCACACTCTATGCTTAGTGCCCTTTGAGTGCATTATCTAGGAATGAACCTGGTAGAGCATCCCACACAAACGAATGCTCCACATGCGGGTTTCACATGCCACCAACTCCACATTCTCAGGCAACTTCAGCGCCACAGCCGTTTTCAGATAGCCCTCAATGCAAAGGCTCTAGACGCAAATATTGGTGTGAGAGCTAATTCAATCAAGGAAACACTGCATGTTGGTGAAGGGCATATTGAAGAAGGATCAGCCGAGTGGTGCTTGTGGGAGAACAACTCCATTTGGCTCACTAACTTCACACACCATCAGGCTTCCAAGCAGCTCTCAAGGAAACTCAGTTTTCACACTCTAGGCTTAGTGCCCTTTGAGTGCATTATCTAGGAATGAACCTGGTAGAGCATCCCACACAAACGAATGCTCCACATGCGGGTTTCACATGCCACCACTCCACATTGACAGGCAACTTCAGCGCCACAGCCGTTTTCAGATAGCCCTTAATGCAAAGGCTCTAGACGCAAATATTGGTGTGAGAGCTAATTCAATCAAGGCAACACTGCATGTTTGCTGAAGGGCATATTGAAGAAGGATCAGCCGAGTGGTTCTTGTGGGAGAACAACTCCATTTGGCTCACTAACTTCACACACCATCAGGCTTCCAAGCAGCTCTCAAGAAACTCAGTTTTCACACTCTATGCTTAGTGCCTTTAGAGTACGTAGGACTGAAATGAAGCTTGGTTAGCATCCCACACAAACGAATGCTCCACATGCGGATTTCACATGCCACCAACTCCACATTCACAGGCAACTTCAGCGCCACAGCCGTTTTCAGATAGCCCTCAATGCAAAGGCTCTAGACGCAAATATTGGTGTGAGAGCTAATTCAATCAAGGAAACACTGCATGTTGGTGAAGGGCATATTGAAGAAGGATCAGCCGAGTGGTTCTTGTGGGAGAACAACTCCATTTGGCTCACTAACTTCACACACCATCAGGCTTCCAAGCAGCTCTCAAGGAAACTCAGTTTCACACTCTATGCTTAGTGCCCTTTGAGTGCATTATCTAGGAATGAACCTGGTAGAGCATCCCACACAAACGAAATGCTCCACATGCGGGTTTCACATGCCACCAACTCCACATTCTCAGGCAACTTCAGCGCCACAGCCGTTTTCAGATAGCCCTCAATGCAAGGCTCTAGACGCAAATATTGGTGTGAGAGCTAATTCAATCAAAGAAACACTGCATGTTGGTGAAGGGCATATTGAAGAAGATCAGCCGAGTGGTTGTTGTGGGAGAACAACTCCATTTGGCTCACTAACTTCACACACCATCAGGCTTCCAAGCAGCTCTCAAGGAAACTCAGTTTTCACACTCTATGCTTAGTGCCCTTTGACTGCATTATCTAGGAATGAACCTGGTAGAGCATCCCACACAAACGAATGCTCCACATGCGGGTTTCACATGCCACCAACTCCACATTCACATGCAACTTCAGCGCCACAGCCGTTTTCAGATAGCCCTCAATGCAAAGGCTCTAGACGCAAATATTGGTGTGAGAGCTAATTCAATCAAGGAAACACTGCATGTTGGTGAAGGGCATATTGAAGAAGGATCAGCCGAGTGGTTCTTGTGGGAGAACAACTCCATTTGGCTCACTAACTTCACACACCATCAGGCTTCCAAGCAGCTCTCAAGGAAACTCAGTTTTCACACTCTATGCTTAGTGCCCTTTGAGTGCATTATCTAGGAATGAACCTGGTAGAGCATCCCACACAAACGAATGCTCCACATGCGGGTTCACATGCCACCAACTCCACATTCACAGGCAACTTCAGCGCCACAGCCGTTTTCAGATAGCCCTCAATGCAAAGGCTCTAGACGCAAATATTGGTGAGAGAGCTAATACAATCAAGGAAACACTGCATGTTGGTGAAGGGCATATTGAAGAAGGATCAGCCGAGTGATTCTTGTGGGAGAACAACTCCATTTGCTCACTAACTTCACACACCATCAGGCTTCCAAGCAGCTCTCAAGGAAACTCAGTTTTCACACTCTATGCTTAGTGCCCTTTGAGTGCATTATCTAGGAATGAACCTGGTAGAGCATCCCACACAACGAATGCTCCACATGCGGGTTTCACATGCCACCAACTCCACATTGACAGGCAACTTCAGCGCCACAGCCGTTTCAGATAGCCCTCAATGCAAAGGCTCTAGACGCAAATATTGGTGTGAGAGCTAATTCAATCAAGGAAACACTGCATGTTTGTGAAGGGCATATTGAAGAAGGATCAGCCGAGTGGTTCTTGTGGGAGAACAACTGCATTTGGCTCACTAACTTCACACACCATCAGGCTTCCAAGCAGCTCTCAAGGAAACTCAGTTTTCACACTCTATGCTTAGTGCCCTTTGAGTGCATTATCTAGGAATGAACCTGGTAGAGCATCCCACAGAAACGAATGCTCCACATGCGGGTTTCACATGCCACCAACTCCACATTCTCAGGCAACTTCACCGCCACACCATTTTCAGATAGCCCTCAATGCAAAGGCTCTAGACACAAATATTGGTATGAGAGCTAATTCAATCAAGGAAACACTGCATGTTGGTGAAGGGCATATTGAAGAAGGATCAGCCGAGTGGTTCTTGTGGGAGAACAACTCCATTTGGCTCACTAACTTCACACACCATCAGGCTTCCAAGCAGCTCTCAAGGAAACTCACTTTTCACACTCTATGCTTAGTGCCCTTTGAGTGCATTATCTAGGAATGAACCTGGTAGAGCATCCCACACAAACGAATGCTCCACATGCGGGTTTCACATGCCACCAACTCCACATTCTCAGGCAACTTCAGCGCCACAGCCGTTTTCAGATAGCCCTCAATGCAAAGGCTCTAGACGCAAATATTGGTGTGAGAGCTAATTCAATCAAGGAAACACTGCATGTTGGTGAAGGGCATATTGAAGAAGGATCAGCCGAGTGGTTCTTGTGGGAGAACAACTCCATTTGGCTCACTAACTTCACACACCATCAGGCTTCCAAGCAGCTCTCAAGGAAACTCAGTTTTCACACTCTATGCTTAGTGCCTTTTGAGTACGTAGGACTGAAATGAAGCTTGGTTAGCATCCCACACAAATGAATGCTCCACATGCGGATTTCACATGCCACCAACTCCACATTCACAGGCAACTTCAGCGCCACAGCCGTTTTCAGATAGCCCTCAATGCAAAGGCTCTAGACGCAAATATTGGTGTGAGAGCTAATTCAATCAAGGAAACACTGCATGTTGGTGAAGGGCATATTGAAGAAGGATCAACCGAGTGGTTCTTGTGGGAGAACAACTCCATTTGGCTCACTAACTTCACACACCATCAGGCTTCCAAGCAGCTCTCAAGGAAACTCAGTTTTCACACTCTATGCTTAGTGCCCTTTGAGTGCATTATCTAGGAATGAACCTGGTAGAGCATCCCACACAAACGAATGCTCCACATGCGGGTTTCACATGCCACCAACTCCACATTCTCAGGCAACTTCAGCGCCACAGCCGTTTTCAGATAGCCCTCAATGCAAAGGCTCTAGACGCAAATATTGGTGTGAGAGCTAATTCAATCAAGGAAACACTGCATGTTGGTGAAGGGCATATTGAAGAAGGATCAGCCGAGTGGTTCTTGTGGGAGAACAACTCCATTTGGCTCACTAACTTCACACACCATCAGGCTTCCAAGCAGCTCTCAAGGAAACTCAGTTTTCACACTCTATGCTTAGTGCCCTTTGAGTGCATTATCTAGGAATGAACCTGGTAGAGCATCCCACACAAACGAATGCTCCACATGCGGGTTTCACATGCCACCAACTCCACATTCTCAGGCAACTTCAGCGCCACAGCCGTTTTCAGATAGCCCTCAATGCAAAGGCTCTAGACGCAAATATTGGTGTGAGAGCTAATTCAATCAAGGAAACACTGCATGTTGGTGAAGGGCATATTGAAGAAGGATCAGCCGAGTGGTGCTTGTGGGAGAACAACTCCATTTGGCTCACTAACTTCACACACCATCAGGCTTCCAAGCAGCTCTCAAGGAAACTCAGTTTTCACACTCTATGCTTAGTGCCCTTTGAGTGCATTATCTAGGAATGAACCTGGTAGAGCATCCCACACAAACGAATGCTCCACATGCGGGTTTCACATGCCACCAACTCCACATTCACAGGCAACTTCAGCGCCACAGCCGTTTTCAGATAGCCCTCAATGCAAAGGCTCTAGACACAAATATTGGTGTGAGAGCTAATTCAATCAAGGAAACACTGCATGTTGGTGAAGGGCATATTGAAGAAGGATCAGCCGAGTGATTCTTGTGGGAGAACAACTCCATTTGGCTCACTAACTTCACACACCATCAGGCTTCCAAGCAGCTCTCAAGGAAACTCAGTTTTCACACTCTATGCTTAGTGCCCTTTGACTGCATTATCTAGGAATGAACCTGGTAGAGCATCCCACACAAACGAATGCTCCACATGCGGGTTTCACATGCCACCAACTCCACATTCTCAGGCAACTTCAGCGCCACAGCCGTTTTCAGATAGCCCTCAATGCAAAGGCTCTAGACGCAAATATTGGTGTGAGAGCTAATTCAATCAAGGAAACACTGCATGTTGGTGAAGGGCATATTGAAGAAGGATCAGCCGAGTGGTTCTTGTGGGAGAACAACTCCATTTGGCTCACTAACTTCACACACCATCAGGCTTCCAAGCAGCTCTCAAGGAAACTCAGTTTACACACTCTATGCTTAGTGCCCTTTGACTGCATTATCTAGGAATGAACCTGGTAGAGCATCCCACACAAACGAATGCTCCACATGCGGGTTTCACATGCCACCAACTCCACATTCTCAGGCAACTTCAGCACCACAGCAGTTTTCAGATAGCCCTCAATGCAAAGGCTCTAGAAACAAATATTGGTATGAGAGCTAATTCAATCAAGGAAACACTGCATGTTGGTGAAGGGCATATTGAAGAAGGATCAGCCGAGTGGTTCTTGTGGGAGAACAACTCCATTTGGCTCACTAACTTCACACACCATCAGGCTTCCAAGCAGCTCTCAAGGAAACTCACTTTTCACACTCTATGCTTAGTGCCCTTTGAGTGCATTATCTAGGAATGAACCTGGTAGAGCATCCCACACAAACGAATGCTCCACATGCGGGTTTCACATGCCACCAACTCCACATTCACAGGCAACTTCAGCGCCACAGCCGTTTTCAGATAGCCCTCAATGCAAAGGGTCTAGACGCAAATATTGGTGTGAGAGCTAATTCAATCAAGGAAACACTGCATGTTGGTGAAGGGCATATTGACGAAGGATCAGCCGAGTGGTTCTTGTGGGAGAACAACTCCATTTGGCTCACTAACTTCACACACCATCAGGCTTCCAAGCAGCTCTCAAGGAAACTCAGTTTTCACACTCTAAGCTTAGTGCCTTTTGAGTACCTAGGACTGAAATGAAGCTTGGTTAGCATCCCACACAAACGAATGCTCCACATGCGGGTTTCACATGCCACCAACTCCACATTCTCAGGCAACTTCAGCGCCACAGCCGTTTTCAGATAGCCCTCAATGCAAAGGCTCTAGACGCAAATATTGGTGTGAGAGCTAATTCAATCAAGGAAACACTGCATGTTGGTGAAGGGCATATTGAAGAAGGATCAGCCGAGTGGTTCTTGTGGGAGAACAACTCCATTTGGCTCACTAACTTCACACACCATCAGGCTTCCAAGCAGCTCTCAAGGAAACTCAGTTTTCACACTCTATGCTTAGTGCCCTTTGAGTGCATTATCTAGGAATGAACCTGGTAGAGCATCCCACACAAACGAATGCTCCACATGCGGGTTTCACATGCCACCAACTCCACATTCTCAGGCAACTTCAGCGCCACAGCCGTTTTCAGATAGCCCTCAATGCAAAGGCTCTAGACGCAAATATTGGTGTGAGAGCTAATTCAATCAAGGAAACACTGCATGTTGGTGAAGGGCATATTGAAGAAGGATCAGCCGAGTGGTTCTTGTGGGAGAACAACTCCATTTGGCTCACTAACTTCACACACCTTCAGGCTTCCAAGCAGCTCTCAAGGAAACTCAGTTTTCACACTCTATGCTTAGTGCCCTTTGAGTGCATTATCTAGGAATGAACCTGGTAGAGCATCCCACACAAACGAATGCTCCACATGCGGGTTTCACATGCCACCAACTCCACATTGACAGGCAACTTCAGCGCCACAGCCGTTTTCAGATAGCCCTCAATGCAAAGGCTCTAGACGCAAATATTGGTGTGAGAGCTAATTCAATCAAGGAAACACTGCATGTTGGTGAAGGGCATATTGAAGAAGGATCAGCCGAGTGGTTCTTGTGGGAGAACAACTCCATTTGGCTCACTAACTTCACACACCATCAGGCTTCCAAACAGCTCTCAAGGAAACTCAGTTTTCACACTCTATGCTTAGTGCCCTTTGAGTGCATTATCTAGGAATGAACCTGGTAGAGCATCCCACACAAACGAATGCTCCACATGCGGGTTTCACATGCCACCAACTCCACATTCTCAGGCAACTTCAGCGCCACAGCCGTTTTCAGATAGCCCTCAATGCAAAGGCTCTAGACGCAAATATTGGTGTGAGAGTTAATTCAATCAAGGAAACACTGCATGTTGGTGAAGGGCATATTGAAGAAGGATCAGCCGAGTGGTTCTTGTGGGAGAACAACTCCATTTGGCTCACTAACTTCACACACCATCAGGCTTCCAAGCAGCTCTCAAGGAAACTCAGTTTTCACACTCTAGGCTTAGTGCCTTTTGAGTACCTAGGACTGAAATGAAGCTTGGTTAGCCCCCCACACAAACGAATGCTCCACATGCGGATTTCACATGCCACCAACTCCACATTCTCAGGCAACTTCAGCGCCACAGCCGTTTTCAGATAGCCCTCAATGCAAAGGCTCTAGACGCAAATATTGGTGTGAGAGCTAATTCAATCAAGGAAACACTGCATGTTGGTGAAGGGCATATTGAAGAAGGATCAGCCGAGTGGTTCTTGTGGGAGAACAACTCCATTTGGCTCACTAACTTCACACACCATCAGGCTTCCAAGCAGCTCTCAAGGAAACTCAGTTTTCACACTCTATGCTTAGTGCCCTTTGAGTGCATTATCTAGGAATGAACCTGGTAGAGCATCCCACACAAACGAATGCTCCACATGCGGGTTTCACATGCCACCAACTCCACATTCTCAGGCAACTTCAGCGCCACAGCCGTTTTCAGATAGCCCTCAATGCAAAGGCTCTAGACGCAAATATTGGTGTGAGAGCTAATTCAATCAAGGAAACACTGCATGTTGGTGAAGGGCATATTGAAGAAGGATCAGCCGAGTGGTTCTTGTGGGAGAACAACTCCATTTGGCTCACTAACTTCACACACCTTCAGGCTTCCAAGCAGCTCTCAAGGAAACTCAGTTTTCACACTCTATGCTTAGTGCCCTTTGAGTGCATTATCTAGGAATGAACCTGGTAGAGCATCCCACACAAACGAATGCTCCACATGCGGGTTTCACATGCCACCAACTCCACATTGACAGGCAACTTCAGCGCCACAGCCGTTTTCAGATAGCCCTCAATGCAAAGGCTCTAGACGCAAATATTGGTGTGAGAGCTAATTCAATCAAGGAAACACTGCATGTTGGTGAAGGGCATATAGAAGAAGGATCAGCCGAGTGGTTCTTGTGGGAGAACAACTCCATTTGGCTCACTAACTTCACACACCATCAGGCTTCCAAACAGCTCTCAAGGAAACTCAGTTTTCACACTCTATGCTTAGTGCCCTTTGAGTGCATTATCTAGGAATGAACCTGGTAGAGCATCCCACACAAACGAATGCTCCACATGCGGGTTTCACATGCCACCAACTCCACATTCTCAGGCAACTTCAGCGCCACAGCCGTTTTCAGATAGCCCTCAATGCAAAGGCTCTAGACGCAAATATTGGTGTGAGAGCTAATTCAATCAAGGAAACACTGCATGTTGGTGAAGGGCATATTGAAGAAGGATCAGCCGAGTGGTTCTTGTGGGAGAACAACTCCATTTGGCTCACTAACTTCACACACCATCAGGCTTCCAAGCAGCTCTCAAGGAAACTCAGTTTTCACACTCTATGCTTAGTGCCCTTTGAGTGCATTATCTAGGAATGAACCTGGTAGAGCATCCCACACAAACGAATGCTCCACATGCGGGTTTCACATGCCACCAACTCCACATTCTCAGGCAACTTCAGCGCCACAGCCGTTTTCAGATAGCCCTCAATGCAAAGGCTCTAGACGCAAATATTGGTGTGAGAGCTAATTCAATCAAGGAAACACTGCATGTTGGTGAAGGGCATATTGAAGAAGGATCAGCCGAGTGGTTCTTGTGGGAGAACAACTCCATTTGGCTCACTAACTTCACACACCTTCAGGCTTCCAAGCAGCTCTCAAGGAAACTCAGTTTTCACACTCTATGCTTAGTGCCCTTTGAGTGCATTATCTAGGAATGAACCTGGTAGAGCATCCCACACAAACGAATGCTCCACATGCGGGTTTCACATGCCACCAACTCCACATTGACAGGCAACTTCAGCGCCACAGCCGTTTTCAGATAGCCCTCAATGCAAAGGCTCTAGACGCAAATATTGGTGTGAGAGCTAATTCAATCAAGGAAACACTGCATGTTGGTGAAGGGCATATTGAAGAAGGATCAGCCGAGTGGTTCTTGTGGGAGAACAACTCCATTTGGCTCACTAACTTCACACACCATCAGGCTTCCAAACAGCTCTCAAGGAAACTCAGTTTTCACACTCTATGCTTAGTGCCCTTTGAGTGCATTATCTAGGAATGAACCTGGTAGAGCATCCCACACAAACGAATGCTCCACATGCGGGTTTCACATGCCACCAACTCCACATTCTCAGGCAACTTCAGCGCCACAGCCGTTTTCAGATAGCCCTCAATGCAAAGGCTCTAGACGCAAATATTGGTGTGAGAGTTAATTCAATCAAGGAAACACTGCATGTTGGTGAAGGGCATATTGAAGAAGGATCAGCCGAGTGGTTCTTGTGGGAGAACAACTCCATTTGGCTCACTAACTTCACACACCATCAGGCTTCCAAGCAGCTCTCAAGGAAACTCAGGTTTCACACTCTATGCTTAGTGCCTTTTGAGTACCTAGGACTGAAATGAAGCTTGGTTAGCATCCCACACAAACGAATGCTCCACATGCGGATTTCACATGCCACCAACTCCACATTCTCAGGCAACTTCAGCGCCACAGCCGTTTTCAGATAGCCCTCAATGCAACGGCTCTAGACGCAAATATTGGTGTGAGAGCTAATTCAATCAAGGAAACACTGCATGTTGGTGAAGGGCATATTGAAGAAGGATCAGCCGAGTGGTTCTTGTGGGAGAACAACTCCATTTGGCTCACTAACTTCACACACCATCAGACTTCCAAGCAGCTCTCAAGGAAACTCAGGTTTCACACTCTATGCTTAGCTCCTTTTGAGTACCTAGGACTGAAATGAAGCTTGGTTAGCATCCCACACAAATGAATGCTCCACATGCGGATTTCACATGCCACCAACTCCACATTCACAGGCAACTTCAGCGCCACAGCCGTTTTCAGATAGCCCTCAATGCAAAGGCTCTAGACGCAAATATTGGTGTGAGAGCTAATTCAATCAAGGAAACACTGCATGTTGGTGAAGGGCATATTGAAGAAGGATCAGCCGAGTGGTTCTTGTGGGAGAACAACTCCATTTGGCTCACTAACTTCACACACCATCAGGCTTCCAAACAACTCTCAAGGAAACTCAGTTTTCACACTCTATGCTTAGTGCCCTTTGAGCGCATTATCTAGGAATGAACCTGGTAGAGCATCCCACACAAACGAATGCTCCACATGCGGGTTTCACATGCCAACAACTCCACATTGACAGGCAACTTCAGCGCCACAGCCGTTTTCAGATAGCCCTCAATGCAAAGGCTCTAGACGCAAATATTGGTGTGAGAGCTAATTCAATCAAGGAAACACTGCATGTTGGTGAAGGGCATATTGAAGAAGGATCAGCCGAGTGGTTCTTGTGGGAGAACAACTCCATTTGGCTCACTAACTTCACACACCATCAGGCTTCCAAGCAGCTCTCAAGGTAACTCAGTTTTCACAGTCTAGGCTTAGTGCCCTTTGAGTGCATTATCTAGGAATGAACCTGGTAGAGCATCCCACACAAACGAATGCTCCACATGCGGGTTTCACATGCCACCAACTCCACATTCTCAGGCAACTTTAGCGCCACAGCCGTTTTCAGATAGCCCTCAATGCAAAGGCTCTAGATGCAAATATTAGTGTGAGAGCTAATTCAATCAAGGAAACACTGCATGTTGGTGAAGGGCATATTGAAGAAGGATCAGCCGAGTGGTTCTTGTGGGAGAGCAACTCCATTTGGCTCACTAACTTCACACACCATCAGGCTTCCAAACAGCTCTCAAGGAAACTCAGTTTTCACACTCTATGCTTAGTGCCCTTTGAGTGCATTATCTAGGAATGAACCTGGTAGAGCATCCCACACAAACGAATGCTCCACATGCGGGTTTCACATGCCATCAACTCCACATTCTCAGGCAACTTCAGCGCCACAGCCGTTTTCAGATAGCCCTCAATGCAAAGGCTCTAGACGCAAATATTGGTGTGAGAGCTAATTCAATCAAGGAAACACTGCATGTTGGTGAAGGGCATATTGAAGAAGGATCAGCCGAGTGGTTCTTGTGGGAGAACAACTCCATTTGGCTCACTAACTTCACACACCATCAGGCTTCCAAGCAGCTCTCAAGGAAACTCAGTTTTCACACTCTATGCTTAGTGCCCTTTGAGTGCATTATCTAGGAATGAACCTGGTAGAGCATCCCACACAAACGAATGCTCCACATGCGGGTTTCACATGCCACCAACTCCACATTCTCAGGCAACTTCAGCGCCACAGCCGTTTTCAGATAGCCCTCAATGCAAAGGGTCTAGACACAAATATTGGTGTGAGAGCTAATTCAATCAAGGAAACACTGCATGTTGGTGAAGGGCATATTGAAGAAGGATCAGCCGAGTGGTTCTTGTGGGAGAACAACTCCATTTGGCTCACTAACTTCAACACCATCAGGCTTCCCAGCAGCTCTCAAAGAAACTCAGTTTTCACACTCTATGCTTAGTGCCTTTTGAGTACGTAGGACTGAAATGAAGGTTGGTGAGCATCCCACACAAACGAATGCTCCACATGCGGGTTTCACATGCCACCAACTCCACATTGACAGGCAACTTCAGCGCCACAGCCGTTTTCAGATAGCCCTCAATGCAAAGGCTCTAGACGCAAATATTGGTGTGAGAGCTAATTCAATCAAGGAAACACTGCATGTTGGTGAAGGGCATATTGAAGAAGGATCAGCCGAGTGGTTCTTGTGGGAGAACAACTCCATTTGGCTCACTAACTTCACACACCACCAGGCTTCCAAGCAGCTCTCAAGGAAACTCAGTTTTCACACTCTATGCTTAGTGCCCTTTGAGTGCATTATCTAGGAATGAACCTGGTAGAGCATCCCACACAAACGAATGCTCCACATGCGGGTTTCACATGCCACCAACTCCACATTGACAGGCAACTTCAGCGCCACAGCCGTTTTCAGATAGCCCTCAATGCAAAGGCTCTAGACACAAATATTGGTGTGAGAGCTAATTCAATCAAGGAAACACTGCATGTTGGTGAAGGGCATATTGAAGAAGGATCAGCCGAGTGATTCTTGTGGGAGAACAACTCCATTTGGCTCACTAACTTCACACACCATCAGGCTTCCAAGCAGCTCTCAAGGAAACTCAGTTTTCACACTCTATGCTTAGTGCCCTTTGAGTGCATTATCTAGGAATGAACCTGGTAGAGCATCCCACACAAACGAATGCTCCACATGCGGGTTTCACATGCCACCAACTCCACATTCTCAGGCAACTTCAGCGCCACAGCCGTTTTCAGATAGCCCTCAATGCAAAGGCTCTAGACGCAAATATTGGTGTGAGAGCTAATTCAATCAAGGAAACACTGCATGTTGGTGAAGGGCATATGGAAGAAGGATCAGCCGAGTGGTTCTTGTGGGAGAACAACTCCATTTGGCTCACTAACTTCACACACCATCAGGCTTCCAAGCAGCTCTCAAGGAAACTCAGTTTTCACACTCTATGCTTAGTGCCCTTTGAGTGCATTATCTAGGAATGAACCTGGTAGAGCATCCCACACAAACGAATGCTCCACATGCGGGTTTCACATGCCACCAACTCCACATTCTCAGGCAACTTCAGCGCCACAGCCGTTTTCAGATAGCCCTCAATGCAAAGGCTCTAGACGCAAATATTGGTGTGAGAGCTAATTCAATCAAGGAAACACTGCATGTTGGTGAAGGGCATATTGAAGAAGGATCAGCTGAGTGGTTCTTGTGGGAGAACAACTCCATTTGGCTCACTAACTTCACACACCATCAGGCTTCCAAGCAGCTCTCAAGGAAACTCAGATTTCACACTCTATGCTTAGTGCCTTTTGAGTACCTAGGACTGAAATGAAGCTTGGTTAGCATCCCACACAAACGAATGCTCCACATGCGGATTTCACATGCCACCAACTCCACATTCTCAGGCAACTTCAGCGCCACAGCCGTTTTCAGATAGCCCTCAATGCAAAGGCTCTAGACGCAAATATTGGTGTGAGAGCTAAATCAATCAAGGAAACACTGCATGTTGGTGAAGGGCATATGGAAGAAGGATCAGCCGAGTGGTTCTTGTGGGAGAACAACTCCATTTGGCTCACTAACTTCACACACCATCAGGCTTCCAAGCAGCTCTCAAGGAAACTCAGGTTTCACACTCTATGCTTAGTTCCTTTTGAGGACCTAGGACTGAAATGAAGCTTGGTTAGCATCCCACACAAACGAATGCTCCACATGCGGGTTTCACATGCCACCAACTCCACATTGACAGGCAACTTCAGCGCCACAGCCATTTTCAGACAGCCCTCAATGCAAAGGCTCTAGACGCAAATATTGGTGTGAGAGCTAATTCAATCAAGGAAACACTGCATGTTGGTGAAGGGCATATTGAAGAAGGATCAGCCGAGTGGTTCTTGTGGGAGAACAACTCCATTTGGCTCACTAACTTCACACACCATCAGGCTTCCCAGCAGCTCTCAAGGAAACTCAGTTTTCACACTCTATGCTTAGTGCCCTTTGAGTGCATTATCTAGGAATGAACCTGGTAGAGCATCCCACACAAACGAATGCTCCACATGCGGGTTTCACATGCCACCAACTCCACATTCTCAGGCAACTTCAGCGCCACAGCCGTTTTCAGATAGCCCTCAATGCAAAGGCTCTAGACGCAAATATTGGTGTGAGAGCTAATTCAATCAAGGAAACACTGCATGTTGGTGAAGGGCATATTGAAGAAGGATCAGCCGAGTGGTTCTTGTGGGAGAACAACTCCATTTGGCTCACTAACTTCACACACCATCAGGCTTCCCAGCAGCTCTCAAGGAAACTCAGTTTTCACACTCTATGCTTAGTTCCCTTTGAGTGCATTATCTAGGAAAGAACCTGGTAGAACATCCCACACAAACGAATGCTCCACATGCGGGTTTCACATGCCACCAACTCCACATTCTCAGGCAACTTCAGCGCCACAGCCGTTTTCAGATAGCCCTCAATGCAAAGGCTCTAGACGCAAATACTGGTGTGAGAGCTAATTCAATCAAGGAAACACTGCATGTTGGTGAAGGGCATAATGAAGAAGGATCAGCCAAGTGGTTCTTGTGGGAGAACAACTCCATTTGGCTCACTAACTTCACACACCATCAGGCTTCCAAGCAGCTCTCAAGGAAACTCAGTTTTCAACTCTAGGCTTAGTGCCCTTTGAGTGCATTATCTAGGAATGAACCTGGTAGAGCATCCCACACAAACGAATGCTCCACATGCGGGTTTCACATGCCACCAACTCCACATTCACAGGCAACTTCAGCGCCACAGCCGTTTTCAGATAGCCCTCAATGCAAAGGCTCTAGACGCAAATATTGGTGTGAGAGCTAATTCAATCAAGGAAACACTGCATGTTGGTGAAGGGCATATTGAAGAAGGATCAGCCGAGTGGTTCTTGTGGGAGAACAACTCCATTTGGCTCACTAACTTCACACACCATCAGGCTTCCAAGCAGCTCTCAAGGAAACTCAGTTTTCACACTCTATGCTTAGTGCCCTTTGAGTGCATTATCTAGGAATGAACCTGGTAGAACATCCCACACAAACGAATGCTCCACATGCGGGTTTTACATGCCACCAACTCCACATTCTCAGGCAACTTCAGCGCCACAGCCGTTTTCAGATAGCCCTCAATGCAAAGGCTCTAGACGCAAATATTGGTGTGAGAGCTAATTCAATCAAGGAAACACTGCATGTTGGTGAAGGGCATATTGAAGAAAGATCAGCCGAGTGGTTCTTGTGGGAGAACAACTCCATTTGGCTCACTAACTTCACACACCATCAGGCTTCCAAGCAGCTCTCAAGGAAACTCAGTTTTCACACTCTATGCTTAGTGCCCTTTGAGTGCATTATCTAGGAATGAACCTGGTAGAGCATCCCACACAAACGAATGCTCCACATGCGGGTTTCACATGCCACCAACTCCACATTCTCAGGCAACTTCAGCGCCACAGCCGTTTTCAGATAGCCCTCAATGCAAAGGCTCTAGACGCAAATATTGGTGTGAGAGCTAATTCAATCAAGGAAACACTGCATGTTGGTGAAGGGCATATTGAAGAAGGATCAGCCGAGTGGTTCTTGTGGGAGAACAACTCCATTTGGCTCACTAACTTCACACACCATCAGGCTTCCAAGCAGCTCTCAAGGAAACTCAGGTTTCACACTCTATGCTTAGTTCCTTTTGAGGACCTAGGACTGATGTGAAGCTTGGTTAGCATCCCACACAAATGAATGCTCCACATGCGGATTTCACATGCCACCAACTCCACATTCACAGGCATCTTCAGCGCCACAGCCGTTTTCAGATAGCCCTCAATGCAAAGGCTCTAGACGCAAATATTGGTGTGAGAGCTAATTCAATCAAGGAAACACTGCATGTTGGTGAAGGGCATATTGAAGAAGGATCAGCCGAGTGGTTCTTGTGGGAGAACAACTCCATTTGGCTCACTAACTTCACACACCATCAGGCTTCCAAGCAGCTCTCAAGGAAACTCAGTTTTCACACTCTATGCTTAGTGCCCTTTGGGTGCATTATCTAGGAATGAACCTGGTAGAGCATCCCACACAAACGAATGCTCCACATGCGGGTTTCACATGCCACCAACTCCACATTCTCAGGCAACTTCAGCGCCACAGCCGTTTTCAGATAGCCCTCAATGCAAAGGCTCTAGACGCAAATATTGGTGTGAGAGCTAATTCAATCAAGGAAACACTGCATGTTGGTAAAGGCATATGGAAGAAGGATCAGCCGAGTGGTTCTTGTGGGAGAACAACTCCATTTGGCTCACTAACTTCACACACCATCAGGCTTCCAAGCAGCTCTCAAGGAAACTCAGTTTTCACACTCTATGCTTAGTGCCCTTTGAGTGCATTATCTAGGAATGAACCTGGTAGAGCATCCCACACAAACGAATGCTCCACATGCGGGTTTCACATGCCACCAACTCCACATTGACAGGCAACTTCAGCGCCACAGCCGTTTTCAGACAGCCCTCAATGCAAAGGCTCTAGACGCAAATATTGGTGTGAGAGCTAATTCAATCAAGGAAACACTGCATGTTGTTGAAGGGCATATTGAAGAAGGATCAGCCGAGTGGTTCTTGTGGGAGAACAACTCCATTTGGCTCACTAACTTCACACACCATCAGGCTTCCAAGCAGCTCTCAAGGAAACTCAGTTTTCACACTCTAGGCTTAGTGCCCTTTGAGTGCATTATCTAGGAATGAACCTGGTAGAGCATCCCACACAAACGAATGCTCCACATGCGGGTTTCACATGCCACCAACTCCACATTGACAGGCAACTTCAGCGCCACAGCCGTTTTCAGATAGCCCTCAATGCAAAGGCTCTAGATGCAAATATTAGTGTGAGAGCTAATTCAATCAAGGAAACACTGCATGTTGGTGAAGGGCATATTGAAGAAGGATCAGCCGAGTGGTTCTTGTGGGAGAACAACTCCATTTGGCTCACTAACTTCACACACCATCAGGCTTCCAAGCAGCTCTCAAGGAAACTCAGGTTTCACACTCTATGCTTAGTTCCTTTTGAGGACCTAGGACTGAATGAAGCTTGGTTAGCATCCCACACAAACGAATGCTCCACATGCGGATTTCACATGCCACCAACTCCACATTGACAGGCAACTTCAGCGCCACAGCCGTTTTCAGATAGCCCTCAATGCAAAGGTCTAGACGCAAATATTGGTGTGAGAGCTAATTCAATCAAGGAAACACTGCATGTTGGTGAAGGGCATATTGAAGAAGGATCAGCCGAGTGGTTCTTGTGGGAGAACAACTCCATTTGGCTCACTAACTTCACACACCATCAGGCTTCCAAACAACTCTCAAGGAAACTCAGTTTTCACACTCTATGCTTAGTGCCCTTTGAGCGCATTATCTAGGAATGAACCTGGTAGAGCATCCCACACAAACGAATGCTCCACATGCGGGTTTCACATGCCAACAACTCCACATTGACAGGCAACTTCAGCGCCACAGCCATTTTCAGACAGCCCTCAATGCAAAGGCTCTAGACGCAAATATTGGTGTGAGAGCTAATTCAATCAAGGAAACACTGCATGTTGGTGAAGGGCATATTGAAGAAGGATCAGCCGAGTGGTTCTTGTGGGAGAACAACTCCATTTGGCTCACTAACTTCACACACCATCAGGCTTCCAAGCAGCTCTCAAGGAAACTCAGTTTTCACACTCTATGCTTAGTGCCTTTGAGTGCATTATCTAGGAATGAACCTGGTAGAGCATCCCACACAAACGAATGCTCCACATGCGGGTTTCACATGCCACCAACTCCCCATTCTCAGGCAACTTCAGTGCCACAGCCGTTTTCAGATAGCCCTCAATGCAAAGGCTCTAGACGCAAATATTGGTGTGAGAGCTAATTCAATCAAGGAAACACTGCATGTTGGTGAAGGGCATATTGAAGAAGGATCAGCCGAGTGGTTCTTGTGGGAGAACAACTCCCATTTGGCTCACTAACTTCACACACCATCAGGCTTCCAAGCAGCTCTCAAGGAAACTCAGTTTTCACACTCTATGCTTAGTGCCCTTTGAGTGCATTATCTAGGAATGAACCTGGTAGAGCATTCCACACAAACGAATGCTCCACATGCGGGTTTCACATGCCACCAACTCCACATTGACAGGCAACTTCAGCGCCACAGCCGTTTTCAGATAGCCCTCAATGCAAAGGTCTAGACGCAAATATTGGTGTGAGAGCTAATTCAATCAAGGAAACACTGCATGTTGGTGAAGGGCATATTGAAGAAGGATCAGCCGAGTGTTCTTGTGGGAGAACAACTCCATTTGGCTCACTAACTTCACACACCATCAGGCTTCCAAACAACTCTCAAGGAAACTCAGTTTTCACACTCTATGCTTAGTGCCCTTTGAGTGCATTATCTAGGAATGAACCTGGTAGAGCATCCCACACAAACGAATGCTCCACATGCGGGTTTCACATGCCACCAACTCCACATTGACAGGCAACTTCAGCGCCACAGCCATTTTCAGACAGCCCTCAATGCAAAGGCTCTAGACGCAAATATTGGTGTGAGAGCTAATTCAATCAAGGAAACACTGCATGTTGGTGAAGGGCATATTGAAGAAGGATCAGCCGAGTGGTTCTTGTGGGAGAACAACTCCATTTGGCTCACTAACTTCACACACCATCAGGCTTCCAAGCAGCTCTCAAGGAAACTCAGTTTTCACACTCTATGCTTAGTGCCCTTTGAGTGCATTATCTAGGAATGAACCTGGTAGAGCATCCCACACAAACGAATGCTCCAAATTCGGGTTTCACATGCCACCAACTCCACATTCTCAGGCAACTTCAGCGCCACAGCCGTTTTCAGATAGCCCTCAATGCAAAGGCTCTAGACGCAAATATTGGTGTGAGAGCTAATTCAATCAAGGAAACACTGCATGTTGGTGAAGGGCATATTGAAGAAGGATCAGCCGAGTGGTTCTTGTGGGAGAACAACTCCATTTGGCTCACTAACTTCACACACCATCAGGCTTCCAAGCAGCTCTCAAGGAAACTCAGTTTTCACACTCTATGCTTAATGTCCCTTTGAGTGCATTATCTAGGAATGAACCTGGTAGAACATTCCACACAAACGAATGCTCCACATGCGGGTTTCACATGCCACCAACTCCACATTCTCAGGCAACTTCAGCGCCACAGCCGTTTTCAGATAGCCCTCAAAGCAAAGGCTCTAGACGCAAATATTGGTGTGAGAGCTAATTCAATCAAGGAAACACTGCATGTTGGTGAAGGGCATATTGAAGAAGGATCAACCGAGTGGTTCTTGTGGGAGAACAACTCCATTTGGCTCACTAACTTCACACACCATCAGGCTTCCAAGCAGCTCTCAAGGAAACTCAGTTTTCACACTCTATGCTTAGTGCCCTTTGAGTGCATTATCTAGGAATGAACCTGGTAGAACATCCCACACAAACGAATGCTCCACATGCGGGTTTCACATGCCACCAACTCCACATTCTCAGGCAACTTCAGCGCCACAGCCGTTTTCAGATAGCCCTCAATGCAAAGGCTCTAGACGCAAATATTGGTGTGAGAGCTAATTCAATCAAGGAAACACTGCATGTTGGTGAAGGGCATATTGAAGAAAGATCAGCCGAGTGGTTCTTGTGGGAGAACAACTCCATTGGCTCACTAACTTCACACACCATCAGGCTTCCAAGCAGCTCTCAAGGAAACTCAGTTTTCACACTCTATGCTTAGTGCCCTTTGAGTGCATTATCTAGGAATGAACCTGGTAGAGCATCCCACACAAACGAATGCTCCACATGCGGGTTTCACATGCCACCAACTCCACATTGACAGGCAACTTCAGCGCCACAGCCGTTTTCAGATAGCCCTCAATGCAAAGGCTCTAGACGCAAATATTGGTGTGAGAGCTAATTCAATCAAGGAAACACTGCATGTTGGTGAAGGGCATATTGAAGAAGGATCAGCCGAGTGGTTCTTGTGGGAGAACAACTCCATTTGGCTCACTAACTTCACACACCATCAGGCTTCCAAACAGCTCTCAAGAAACTCAGTTTTCACACTCTATGCTTAGTGCCCTTTGAGTGCATTATCTAGGAATGAACCTGGTAGAGCATCCCACACAAACGAATGCTCCACATGCGGGTTTCACATGCCACCAACTCCCCATTCTCAGGCAACTTCAGCGCCACAGCCGTTTTCAGATAGCCCTCAATGCAAAGGCTCTAGACGCAAATATTGGTGTGAGAGCTAATTCAATCAAGGAAACACTGCATGTTGGTGAAGGGCATATTGAAGAAGGATCAACCGAGTGGTTCTTGTGGGAGAACAACTCCATTTGGCTCACTAACTTCACACACCATCAGGCTTCCAAGCAGCTCTCAAGGAAACTCAGGTTTCACACTCTATGCTTAGTTCCTTTTGAGGACCTAGGACTGATGTGAAGCTTGGTTAGCATCCCACTCAAATGAATGCTCCACATGCGGATTTCACATGCCACCAACTCCGACATTCACAGGCATCTTCAGCGCCACAGCCGTTTTCAGATAGCCCTCAATGCAAAGGGTCTAGACGCAAATATTGGTGTGAGAGCTAATTCAATCAAGGAAACACTGCATGTTGGTGAAGGGCATATTGAAGAAGGATCAGCCGAGTGGTTCTTGTGGGAGAACAACTCCATTTGGCTCACTAACTTCACACACCATCAGGCTTCCAAACAACTCTCAAGGAAACTCAGTTTTCACACTCTAGGCTTAGTGCCCTTTGAGTGCATTATCTAGGAATGAACCTGGTAGAGCATCCCACACAAACGAATGCTCCACATGCGGGTTTCACATGCCACCAACTCCACATTCTCAGGCAACTTCAGCGCCACAGCCGTTTTCAGATAGCCCTCAAAGCAAAGGCTCTAGACGCAAATATTGGTGTGAGAGCTAATTCAATCAAGGAAACACTGCATGTTGGTGAAGGGCATATTGAAGAAAGATCAACCGAGTGGTTCTTGTGGGAGAACAACTCCATTTGGCTCACTAACTTCACACACCATCAGGCTTCCAAGCAGCTCTCAAGGAAACTCAGTTTTCACACTCTATGCTTAGTGCCCTTTGAGTGCATTATCTAGGAATGAACCTGGTAGAACATCCCACACAAACGAATGCTCCACATGCGGGTTTCACATGCCACCAACTCCACATTCTCAGGCAACTTCAGCGCCACAGCCGTTTTCAGATAGCCCTCAATGCAAAGGCTCTAGACGCATATATTGGTGTGAGAGCTAATTCAATCAAGGAAACACTGCATGTTGGTGAAGGGCATATTGAAGAAAGATCAGCCGAGTGGTTCTTGTGGGAGAACAACTCCATTTGGCTCACTAACTTCACACACCATCAGGCTTCCAAGCAGCTCTCAAGGAAACTCAGTTTTAACACTCTATGCTTAGTGCCCATTGAGTGCATTATCTAGGAATGAACCTGGTAGAGCATCCCACACAAACGAATGCTCCACATGCGGGTTTCACATGCCACCAACTCCACATTCTCAGGCAACTTCAGCGCCACAGCCGTTTTCAGATAGCCCTCAATGCAAAGGCTCTAGACGCAAATATTGGTGTGAGAGCTAATTCAATCAAGGAAACACTGCATGTTGGTGAAGGGCATATTGAAGAAGGATCAGCCGAGTGGTTCTTGTGGGAGAACAACTCCATTTGGCTCACTAACTTCACACACCATCAGGCTTCCAAACAGCTCTCAAGGAAACTCAGTTTTCACACTCTATGCTTAGTGCCCTTTGAGTGCATTATCTAGGAATGAACCTGGTAGAGCATCCCACACAAACGAATGCTCCACATGCGGGTTTCACATGCCACCAACTCCACATTCTCAGGCAACTTCAGCGCCAGAGCCGTTTTCAGATAGCCCTCAATGCAAAGGCTCTAGACGCAAATATTGGTGTGAGAGCTAATTCAATCAAGGATACACTGCATGTTGGTGAAGGGCATATTGAAGAAGGATCAGCCGAGTGGTTCTTGTGGGAGAACAACTCCATTTGGCTCACTAACTTCACACACCATCAGGCTTCCAAGCAGCTCTCAAGGAAACTCAGGTTTCACACTCTATGCTTAGTTCCTTTTGAGGACCTAGGACTGATGTGAAGCTTGGTAGAGCATCCCACACAAATGAATGCTCCACATGCGGATTTCACATGCCACCAACTCCACATTCACAGGCATCTTCAGCGCCACAGCCGTTTTCAGATAGCCCTCAATGCAAAGGGTCTAGACGCAAATATTGGTGTGAGAGCTAATTCAATCAAGGAAACACTGCATGTTGGTGAAGGGCATATTGAAGAAGGATCAGCCGAGTGGTTCTTGTGGGAGAACAACTCCATTTGGCTCACTAACTTCACACACCATCAGGCTTCCAAACAACTCTCAAGGAAACTCAGTTTTCACACTCTAGGCTTAGTGCCCTTTGAGTGCATTATCTAGGAATGAACCTGGTAGAGCATCCCACACAAACGAATGCTCCACATGCGGGTTTCACATGCCCACCAACTCCACACATTGACAGGCAACTTCAGCGCCACAGCCGTTTTCCAGATAGCCCTCAAAGCAAAGGCTCTAGACGCAAATATGGTGTGAGAGCTAATTCAATCAAGGAAACACTGCATGTTGGTGAAGGGCATATTGAAGAAGGATCAGCTGAGTGGTTCTTGTGGAAGAACAACTCCATTTGGCTCACTAACTTCACACACCATCAGGCTTCCAAGCAGCTCTCAAGGAAACTCAGTTTTCACACTCTATGCTTAGTGCCCTTTGAGTGCATTATCTAGGAATGAACCTGGTAGAACATCCCACACAAACGAATGCTCCACATGCGGGTTTCACATGCCACCAACTCCACATTCTCAGGCAACTTCAGCGCCACAGCCGTTTTCAGATAGCCCTCAATGCAAAGGCTCTAGACGCAAATATTGGTGTGAGAGCTAATTCAATCAAGGAAACACTGCATGTTGGTGAAGGGCATATTGAAGAAGGATCAGCCGAGTGGTTCTTGTGGGAGAACAACTCCATTTGGCTCACTAACTTCACACACCATCAGGCTTCCAAACAGCTCTCAAGGAAACTCAGTTTTCACACTCTATGCTTAGTGCCCTTTGAGTGCATTATCTAGGAATGAACCTGGTAGAGCATTCCACACAAACGAATGCTCCACATGCGGGTTTCACATGCCACCAACTCCACATTCTCAGGCAACTTCAGCGCCACAGCCGTTTTCAGATAGCCCTCAAAGCAAAGGCTCTAGACGCAAATATTGGTGTGAGAGCTAATTCAATCAAGGAAACACGGCATGTTGATGAAGGGCATATTGAAGAAGGATCAACCGAGTGGTTCTTGTGGGAGAACAACTCCATTTGGCTCACTAACTTCACACACCATCAGGCTTCCAAGCAGCTCTCAAGGAAACTCAGGTTTCACACTCTATGCTTAGTTCCTTTTGAGGACCTAGGACTGATGTGAAGCTTGGTTAGCATCCCACACAAACGAATGCTCCACATGCGGATTTCACATGCCACCAACTCCACATTCTCAGGCAACTTCAGCGCCACAGCCGTTTTCAGATAGCCCTCAATGCAAAGGCTCTAGACGCAAATATTGGTGTGAGAGCTAATTCAATCAAGGAAACACTGCATGTTGGTGAAGGGCATATTGAAGAAAGATCAGCCGAGTGGTTCTTGTGGGAGAACAACTCCATTTGGCTCACTAACTTCACACACCATCAGGCTTCCAAGCAGCTCTCAAGGAAACTCAGTTTTAACACTCTATGCTTAGTGCCCATTGAGTGCATTATCTAGGAATGAACCTGGTAGAGCATCCCACACAAACGAATGCTCCACATGCGGGTTTCACATGCCACCAACTCCACATTCTCAGGCAACTTCAGCGCCACAGCCGTTTTCAGATAGCCCTCAATGCAAAGGCTCTAGACGCAAATATTGGTGTGAGAGCTAATTCAATCAAGGAAACACTGCATGTTGGTGAAGGGCATATTGAAGAAGGATCAGCCGAGTGGTTCTTGTGGGAGAACAACTCCATTTGGCTCACTAACTTCACACACCATCAGGCTTCCAAACAGCTCTCAAGGAAACTCAGTTTTCACACTCTATGCTTAGTGCCCTTTGAGTGCATTATCTAGGAATGAACCTGGTAGAGCATCCCACACAAACGAATGCTCCACATGCGGGTTTCACATGCCACCAACTCCACATTCTCAGGCAACTTCAGCGCCACAGCCGTTTTCAGATAGCCCTCAATGCAAAGGCTCTAGACGCAAATATTGGTGTGAGAGCTAATTCAATCAAGGATACACTGCATGTTGGTGAAGGGCATATTGAAGAAGGATCAACCGAGTGGTTCTTGTGGGAGAACAACTCCATTTGGCTCACTAACTTCACACACCATCAGACTTCCAAGCAGCTCTCAAGGAAACTCAGGTTTCACACTCTATGCTTAGTTCCTTTTGAGGACCTAGGACTGATGTGAAGCTTGGTTAGCATCCCACACAAATGAATGCTCCACATGCGGATTTCACATGCCACCAACTCCACATTCACAGGCATCTTCAGCGCCACAGCCGTTTTCAGATAGCCCTCAATGCAAAGGGTCTAGACGCAAATATTGGTGTGAGAGCTAATTCAATCAAGGAAACACTGCATGTTGGTGAAGGGCATATTGAAGAAGGATCAGCCGAGTGGTTCTTGTGGGAGAACAACTCCATTTGGCTCACTAACTTCACACACCATCAGGCTTCCAAACAACTCTCAAGGAAACTCAGTTTTCACACTCTAGGCTTAGTGCCCTTTGAGTGCATTATCTAGGAATGAACCTGGTAGAGCATCCCACACAAACGAATGCTCCACATGCGGGTTTCACATGCCACCAACTCCACATTGACAGGCAACTTCAGCGCCACAGCCGTTTTCAGATAGCCCTCAATGCAAAGGCTCTAGACGCAAATATTGGTGTGAGAGCTAATTCAATCAAGGAAACACTGCATGTTGGTGAAGGGCATATTGAAGAAGGATCAGCTGAGTGGTTCTTGTGGAAGAACAACTCCATTTGGCTCACTAACTTCACACACCATCAGGCTTCCAAGCAGCTCTCAAGGAAACTCAGTTTTCACACTCTATGCTTAGTGCCCTTTGAGTGCATTATCTAGGAATGAACCTGTAGAACATCCCACACAAACGAATGCTCCACATGCGGGTTTCACATGCCACCAACTCCACATTCTCAGGCAACTTCAGCGCCACAGCCGTTTTCAGATAGCCCTCAATGCAAAGGCTCTAGACGCAAATATTGGTGTGAGAGCTAATTCAATCAAGGAAACACTGCATGTTGGTGAAGGGCATATTGAAGAAGGATCAGCCCGAGTGGTTCTTGTGGGAGAACAACTCCATTTGGCTCACTAACTTCACACACCATCAGGCTTCCAAACAGCTCTCAAGGAAACTCAGTTTTCACACTCTATGCTAGTGCCCTTTGAGTGCATTATCTAGGAATGAACCTGGTAGAGCATTCCACACAAACGAATGCTCCACATGCGGGTTTCACATGCCACCAACCTCCACATTCTCAGGCAACTTCAGCGCCACAGCCGTTTTCAGATAGCCCTCAAAGCAAAGGCTCTAGACGCAAATATTGGTGTGAGAGCTAATTCAATCAAGGAAACACTGCATGTTGATGAAGGGCATATTGAAGAAGGATCAACCGAGTGGTTCTTGTGGGAGAACAACTCCATTTGGCTCACTAACTTCACACACCATCAGGCTTCCAAGCAGCTCTCAAGGAAACTCAGGTTTCACACTCTATGCTTAGTTCCTTTTGAGGACCTAGGACTGATGTGAAGCTTGGTTAGCATCCCACACAAAACGAATGCTCCACATGCGGATTTCACATGCCACCAACTCCACATTCACAGGCATCTTCAGCGCCACAGCCGTTTTCAGATAGCCCTCAATGCAAAGGCTCTAGACGCAAATATTGGTGTGAGAGCTAATTCAATCAAGGAAACACTGCATGTTGGTGAAGGGCATATTGAAGAAGGATCAGCCGAGTGGTTCTTGTGGGAGAACAACTCCATTTGGCTCACTAACTTCACACACCATCAGGCTTCCAAACAACTCTCAAGGAAACTCAGTTTTCACACTCTATGCTTAGTGCCCTTTGAGTGCATTATCTAGGAATGAACCTGGTAGAGCATCCCACACAAACGAATGCTCCACATGCGGGTTTCACATGCCACCAACTCCACATTGACAGGCAACTTCAGCGCCACAGCCGTTTTCAGACAGCCCTCAATGCAAAGGCTCTAGACGCAAATATTGGTGTGAGAGCTAATTCAATCAAGGAAACACTGCATGTTGGTGAAGGGCATATTGAAGAAGGATCAGCCGAGTGGTTCTTGTGGGAGAACAACTCCATTTGGCTCACTAACTTCACACACCATCAGGCTTCCAAGCAGCTCTCAAGGAAACTCAGTTTTCACACTCTATGCTTAGTGCCCTTTGAGTGCATTATCTAGGAATGAACCTGGTAGAGCATCCACACAAACGAATGCTCCACATGCGGGTTTCACATGCCACCAACTCCACATTCTCAGGCAACTTCAGCGCCACAGCCGTTTTCAGATAGCCCTCAATGCAAAGGCTCTAGATGCAAATATTAGTGTGAGAGCTAATTCAATCAAGGAAACACTGCATGTTGGTGAAGGGCATATTGAAGAAGGATCAGCCGAGTGGTTCTTGTGGGAGAACAACTCCATTTGGCTCACTAACTTCACACACCATCAGGCTTCCAAGCAGCTCTCAAGGAAACTCAGTTTTCACACTCTATGCTTAGTGCCCTTTGAGTGCATTATCTAGGAATGAACCTGGTAGAGCATCCCACACAAACGAATGCTCCACATGCGGGTTTCACATGCCACCAACTCCACATTCTCAGGCAACTTCAGCGCCACAGCCGTTTTCAGATAGCCCTCAATGCAAAGGCTCTAGACGCAAATACTGGTGTGAGAGCTAATTCAATCAAGGAAACACTGCATGTTGGTGAAGGGCATAATGAAGAAAGGATCAGCCAAGTGGTTCTTGTGGGAGAACAACTCCATTTGGCTCACTAACTTCACACACCATCAGGCTTCCAAGCAGCTCTCAAGGAAACTCAGTTTTCAACTCTAGGCTTAGTA